>NW_022605573.1:217819-218572 GCF_008692095.1 Etheostoma spectabile
CTCCACCCTCCACACATCCACACCTCCACACTTCCACACCTCCAAACCTCCACACATCCACACCTCCAAACCTCCACACTTCCACACCTCCACCCTCCGTGGGTCCCCTCAGCAGAGAGCTACGTCACAGGGAGCTTTAGAGTCTAGTACCCAACAACTGAACCCGGAAATGTTGAGTACACCAAAGTTTTATAGCAGAAATGTGACGTACGGGTCCCCAGTATACAGAAACTGCTGGATGCTAATTTGCATACGTTGATCAATTTGCATAATTTGCATAATTAGCATTATTAGCTCCATCGTCCAGTTTGACCACATATTTTGCACTGTATGGCCAATTTCTACAATATGTGAGAGGTTTTAGAGGTTTTAGAGGATGCTGATTTCATTTCTGGCATTTTTAGATTTCAAAGAACTAATTTTAGCACATTTTGTGATATATTTAAGCAAATTCTGATTACTTTCAGGCATAATTATAGGTTATTTTTTATGGTAAACACAATCTTACATTTCAGAATCACGAGTGCTTTTGTGAATGTTGACGCATTGTTTTCAGGGCGTAGAGAAGCTGAAGCCTTTGAATATCCAATGCTTTTTTGGGGGGGATAAATGGTGACTCTTTGTTTGGCTGAATGTTGTGCATTTCTGGAGAAAAAAAAGCAATGCAGGTATTTGAAATAACTTGGATCCTGCAACTTGGGGTAGCTCGTTAAGACACCCAATCAGATGACATCACCTAAGCCCGTCGCCATC
>NW_022605573.1:218582-223641 GCF_008692095.1 Etheostoma spectabile
CTCTCTCTCTCTCTCTCCCCCCCCCATCTTCCTTCTTCTTCACGTTCATATAAAATGGTGGAGAGAAATACAGGACAAATGGATTTGGTGTTTTGCTTTTCTAATCTTATATATTTCATGTTCTGAACCTGAGAAAAACACACGGATCACAACACTTCTGGGAACTGAAATGCAACTCGTGTGTGCGTGTTTTTGTTTTTCTCTATTAAGAGATAATTAGGCTACATCATTTTTTTGGGTTTCTCAGTGTTTTAGCTGCTAGCAGTGAGGGGTCGACCTACTTTGCATGGTGGTGTGTGGATTAAACTGGGAATAGAGATGCTATGGTTGGAGTTTAATGGGTTAGCAGTAATACAGTAGTACAATGATGACCTTTGACCTACAAAGATCACTCAGCAGGTTTAGGGTTACTAAGGCAACATGGCTATCAATGCATATTGATGTGTTGTATTGAAATGCTAAAATATGAACGTTATGATTAAAAGAATATGCTAAAATATAAATATGGTTGTGGAATAATTAATTAGGTGTAATGTGTGGGGGAAGGGGGGTTGGGGGGGGGGTGTTGTTTTGGGGGGTAGTCAGCACCGTGAGACGGTTTTACCCATCAGTTTTTACTCTGAATACTGAAAATACAAGTAAATTGCGCACAATTTGTTGAGTTTTGCGTGTGATTTGTTTGGCAGTGGGAGTGATTAGTGCACGTTGCATGTGGGGCAGCTGGGGGGCGCGCAGCGGGCTGAAAATGTTGCGCGTTCAAGGGAAGGGAAAAAAAAAAATCGGAGTCTGCGCAGTTGCGTTGTTCTCGACACTCCGAACTTTCGGGAGGACGGCGGAGGAAGGAGGAGAGGGAGAGAACAACGCCATTTTTTCTGGTAATTATTTTCCACATTTTCAGCTTTTTCACACCGCCGATCGCCCCAAATGTCAAATAACAGACTACGCGCGCGGTTAAGCGTAGAAAAGCACGTAATAGTTAGAGGCTACAGTGCGAATTAAAGAGCGTAACGTTAGCGCCGGAGAAAGCAGACGTTTCGCCCTCCGGCTCGACCAACGGATGGTCGCGAGACGCTAACGTTAAAATAACCCGGCGGAGCGGCGCGCGCACACACAACGAGCTGCTTTATAAACGCGCGTTTTACATCGACGTCAAACTCACGTATCGTTACCGATATTCGCTTTAAATCCCGGGTTCGGCGGTGTAACGTAACGTAGCGTAACGGCTGTCCGGCGCCGTGAAGCTCGCAGAGATGGCGGAGTGAATCGCAGGGCTGCTGCTTGTGTGAGCAGCTAGGCACGAGCAGCAGGGGGAGAGAGGCAGGCACGAGCTCAACAAAGACTCAAGAAGAGAGCAGCTGATTGGCTGAAGCGGGCCACGTGGTCAAAGCCCTAAAAAAAACAACAACGTTAATGTGAATTTAAACATTTTTTTTATGAATACGTTTTTTCTCAGTAGTTAATGTATCGAGACGTCAGACTACACATTTCAACATATCTAGCTAATACTATAGCTAGAGATTTTTTAAAGTGAATTCCATTGCTAGGCAACAGCTTGGAGCCTTGTTTACGTCCTGTCAGTTGACGTCATTTACATACACCCCAATAGGAAGTCGTAAAACTGTGAAATAGTCTATTAACGGGTACCAAATACACGTAAAAATCTCAACATATACTATACTATATTGGGTTGCTATGGTACAATACTGACTTTTAAACAATATCTGAAGACAAAACAGACTTTAACCTGAGTTTCTGATGCTTATTTTTGTTACACAAGACTGTTAAAAAGTTATAAATCGGCGGTTATAGTGATTGTTGACATGTTGTCACAATACAACCAACCAGTACTCATCAACACAGGCATTTGTTGTAATGTTAGCATCTGACCAGAAGGAGGCAGTGTAGGGACAGAAGCTAAAGAAAAACAGGATGTTCTTGGTCTACGCCCCCCCCCAAAAAAAATATTATTGGAAATAACAAGAACTCCAGGTAAAATCTGATGACTCTTATTGATGAAATATGTAATGTTGCGTCTGTTTCTTTAATATTTCCCAGCATAACTGTTTGTGTTGTTCTGTGTTTCCAGCTAAAGCCCTGTCAATAAATGCAGGATTTTAAGCAGAAAATACGATTTTCTCAGGATTTCTTTAACCCCAATGAGCTGCGGGAAAAGGGCTAAAACATTCCTCTAACAAGTCAATGTCAATTTTATTTTCTATAGCACATTTAAACAACAACAACAACAACAACAACAACAGTTGACCAAAGTGCTGATCAGGGTCAATGTCAAATACATAAATAACACGTGTAAAGATTACAGGGAGACAAACAACAACAACAACAACAACAACAACAACAACAACAACAAGTGTACCTGCTTTACCCAGAAGTTGTTCCATCTTGACTATTAAAAATGTATTTATTTATCTTTCTTAAAAAACACAACAACAACGGCCCAATCCCAGAGTCAGGACTCACAGGCTTTGGTGCGGGTTCTCACGAAATTCCTGAGGGTTTAGGGTTGTCCCAATGTCGAATTTCAAAGGGTCGGAGACGATAAGGAAATTACAAAGGTAAACAACAGTGCAAATCAAAGTGCTTTACATAAAACATCAAGCACACTATTAGTAAAACAACTATATAAAACTGTTTACATATTGTACAAATTAATACAAAAAAATCAATTGATTAAACAATTAATCTCGTATTCGTTGTTGTGGTTTGAGTTCTCGCGAAATCCTTAAAGGAACAGAACGGACCCGTTGTCCAGCTTGTAGGACAAGAGTTTGACTAAATGAGGAACCAGACCGCCGTCTCCGGGGCCTCGGCCGTGTGGGGAGCAACAAACGTCAAAATGGAAATACCCAAACCGGCAGGCGTCTTAGCAACATCTTTTGTTATTAGACGTCGCCATGGTAACGTTTGATCTCGTGAACTGCTGTCCCAATCACAGTTCACCTACCGAGCCCATGTGGCTGCCGGCCTGCCACCACACACACACACAACACAAAACACACACACAACACCACACCCACACACACACACACACACACACCACACACACACACAACAAACACACACACCACACCATGCTGAATTGCAACTTAGCAAAGAAGCTTTTTTTTTTTTAACGGTGCTAAAAAAAAAAAAAAAAAAAAACATACATTTTTTTTCCCAACTACAATTGTGAAATATCTGTTATAAAATAATCTTTTATTCAAGAGGATTTTTTGTTTTTTTTTTTTTTACACAACCAAGACAACACTTACCAGAAACAATAGATCCAAATCTAAGACGATATCTAGTATCATTACTCAATATCGATACAACATGGTACATTGCCCTATTTCTGATACCGGGCGCCAGGACCACCACCGCAGCGCAGAAAGAAACCGACAACCTCGGTCCGCATACATGATTCAAAAGAAATATATACTGTTAATACACTTCAGCCAGTTTCACTTTGCTGCGGTTTAGGTTCCTTTCACGTGTTTCTGCCCGGATACGACTCGATCCAGGAGGCAAATAGAACTCTGCTTCAGGAGGAGATAACGGAGCATAACGGGCGTCGTTTCAGGCATCCAGAGCGTTTGAAGTATGCGTCAAATTAATTTTGTTGTCACATGTGTCTGGTAACTGACAACTGACGCACTTTCAAAGCTTCGACAGGAAGGAAACTATTTAAATTGTCAGTACAAAGATTCCGCTGTGTGTCTGTCTGGTGTAATGTGTGTCTGTCTGTGTGGTCTGGTTGTCTGTGTTCTGTCTGTGTGCTGTCTGTTGTGTCTGGATGTCTGGTGTCTGTCTGTCTGTCTGTCTGTCTGAGGTCTGTCTGTCTGTCTGTGTTCTGTCTGTCTGTGTGTCTGTCGTCGTGTGTCTGTCTGTGTGTCTGTTTCGTGTGTTACGTTGTCTGTATGTGGTTCTGTCTGTGTGTCTGTGTGTCTGTCTGTCTGTCGTCTGTCTGTCTGTGTGTCTGTCTATCTTCGTTGTGTCTGTCTGTTCTGTGTGTCTGTATGTATGTGTGTGTGTCTGCTGGCTGTGCTGTACTGTCGTGTGTCTGTCATGTATGTGGTCTGTCTGTGTGTCTGTCTGTTCTGTGTGTCGTCTGTCTGTTCTGGTGTCTGGTCTGTGTGTGTGTCTGTCTGGGTGTCTGTCCTGTCGTCTGTGTGTCTGTCTGTGTGTATGTGTGCTGTCTGTTGGTAGGTCTGTCTGTGTGTCTGTCTGTCTGTGTGTCTGTCTGTCTGTGTGTCTGTCTGTCTGTCTTCAGGGCTCACTTTGGGATTGGACCAGCGTCTGTCTCACAGTTTGGATTCTGTTGTATACTGCCACCAAGTGTCGGACTGGATAAATCCACATGGCAGAAGCAACCAGTTTTATCTCTTAAATATTAATATATAATCTTCCTGTGCTTATATGGAGAGGAAACAACGGAGTTAATTCCCAACAAAGATGGGTTAAAATCATCGATTCCCTATCAAAAATCAATCTTTGTGTGAGGGATCTGTTATCGATTAATAATATACAGAAATCAGTCTTATAATATCTGCCTTTTCACCATGGATGTGCAAGTCAAAAGCACTTTAAACCACATTTTGGGGGTTAATTCTTCATGTAAACATTAACCGGGTGCTTTATAGAACAAAATCTTTGACGGTTGCTTCTTGCTTGTGCAATTTACAGCGTAAATTCTCTGAGAAATCGCTTAAATCATTTGTTATTTAATAATAATAATAATACATTTATTTATAGAGCGCTTTCCATTAAAGTGCTTTACAGCAAGAACACAATGCATACAGTACAAAAATTTAAAAACAAGACAGTAAAAAGTAAATAACACTAAACAAATACATCAAAGCAATTAGGACTCATACGCAGCAGTGAATAAACAAGTCTTAAGCTTTGATTTAAAGACCCCAGTTGAACATGCCAGTCTGATATCCACTGGAAGACTGTTCCATAATGTTGGAGCGCACGAAACGAGAAGGCTCGCTCCCCAACCGGTTTTCTTTCTGACGTTGGGTATAGTCAGCGATCCAGACCCGTGGGAGCGCAGCAACCG
>NW_022605573.1:223651-228878 GCF_008692095.1 Etheostoma spectabile
TAAGAGTTTAACATATCAGACAGATATACCGGTGCAAGGCCATTCACTATTTTGTAAGTTAAAAGTAAGACCTTAAAATCGGCTCTAACCTGGACAGGGAGCCAGTGAAGTGAGGCCAACACAGGAGTTATGTGTCTGTATTTAGATGATCCAGTAAGACCACGTGCTGCGGCATTCTGGACCATCTGTAGACCTCGCAGACTTTTCTTAGGCAGCCCCGAGAACAGGACATTACAATAATCTAGTCTCGATGTAACAAAGGCCTGAATGAGGGCCTCGGCATCTTTAAGGGACAATACTGATCTGACCTTTGCAATTCTTCGGAGATGAAAGACGGCGACTTTTGTCACCTCCTTAATATGCAAGTCAAATGAAAGTGACCGATCAAAAACTATCCCAAGACTCTTCACTCTGTCCCTGCACTTAATGATCAAGTCATCAATGGACAGAGTGAAATTGTCATAAAAATTACTTAATCTAGGTGGTCCTGTAGCTATCATCATTTATCAGCATATATATATATATATATATATATATATATATATATATATATATATATATACCAATTGTTATTGTAACTGAAATATTTATAACATAACGAATATGCAAGCGGGACGCTGTGAATTGGAATCGATTCAGGCACTCGTTGGCAGAGTTTTTTTCTAAGATTATTTTTGGGGTTTTTCTCCCTTTTTATTAGATAGAGAGACAGTTGTGAAAGGGGGAGAAAGATGGGGGGTGACACGCAGCAAAGGGCCCCAGGCTGGATCCGAACCCGAGCCGCTACCATGGGCGAGCGCACTGATGTGTCTTTTCCACCGAGGCGGTTCTGGTGCTGGTTCGGAGTCAATGTGCCAAATATTAAACCGGTTCTTTGCTTTTCCACACAAATAAACCTGGTTCTGGACCAAGAAAACCGGTTCCAACCCAGCACCGACTTAGCGCTGGTCTAGAGATAAGAACCGGGTACGTCAGGTGCTGGGGGCGGGGTTACCATGACGTTCGAAAACAAAAACTTCTGGCGGCCATTTTTAAAACCCCGGTCAGCTGTTAACCATAGAGAGCTGTTAATGTTAGCTTCGGACATGGATGGGGAACCAGAACCACCGTGGTCTGGGGAGGGAACCAGAACCACCGTGGTCTGGGGAGGAAACCAACGGTCTGCTGGGTCTCAGGCTGGGGAAGATCCAGCTGGTTCTTAGAGAACTGGCGACCAGCACCAGCCCAGAACCAGCACCTGGTTAGCCTTGGTGGAAAAGACCTATGAGAGAGCTATAGGCCGCCCCAGAAGCGAGGTTTTTATTTCTGTATACAAAGTTACTTAATTCATCTTTTAACACCATGCTTTCGCTCTCTTTCTCCTCATCTCCCCGCCTTGCATTCTCTCCTCTGTTCTCTCTCCTTCCTCCTTCTCTAGTTTGTCGCAGGCCCGTTGCAGTCAGCCAGGTGTCTTCAGTCCAGACCGGCGGGTGGATCGGGACCAGACAGTCCTGGGCGGTGCCAAAATCTGGAATCAGTACTGAACTGAGTGGTGGTGGGCTGTGAGCGGCGGCGGAGGACGAGGACGAGGAGAGGACGAGTGGAGGACAAGGGGAGGACGAAGGGGGACAAGGGGAGGACGAGGAGAGGACGAGGAGAGGACGAGCTGGAGCCATGTCGTCGGCCTTGTGGCGCGAGGACGACGAGGAGTTTAAGTTGGGAGCGGTGAGGGCGGGGGCGAGAGGAAAGCCCCGGTTCTCCCTGACGGAGATCAAACTGCTGCTGGAGGCGGTGAAAAGGAACAGATACATCCTCCTCAGTGAGTGTGTGTGTGTATGTGGGTGTGTGTGTGTGTGTGTGTGTGTGTGTGTGTGTTTTGACATTTTGTGTGTATTCTCTCTATCTTATTTTCCGTCCCTATTCTACCTTGTTATAGTGTGTGTGTGTTTGTAAAGCATTTTGTTTATGTTGTGTAGTTTCTGTCCCTATTCTACGTTGTTAGTGTGTGTGTGTGTGTGTGTGTGTGTGTGTGTGTGTGTGTGTTGTTATGTTTTGACATTTTGTGTTTGTTGTGTAGTTTCTGTCCTATTCTACGTTGTTAGTGTGGTGTGTGTGTGTGTTTGTGTGTTTCGACTTTTTGTTTATGTTGTGTATTTCTGTCCTATTCTACGTTGTTTGTGTGTGTGTGTGTGTGTGTGTGTGTGTGTGTGTGTGTGTGTGTGTGTGTGTGTGTGTTTGTGTAAAGCGGTGTATCCACACTATACTTTCCTGAAAAGTCGGCCTATTAAGCTTAATGTCAGTCGTCTTGACGAGAAGAAAAGGAGAGAGTTTTTGTTCTAAAGCTAAACAAAAGCATTAATTTCATGCCACAGCTGCATCGTTTGTACTGACAATTTAAATAGTTTCCTTCCTGTCGAAGCTTTGAAAGTGCGTCAGTTGTCAGTTACCAGACACATGTGACAACAAAATTAATTTGACGCATACTTCAAACGCTCTGGATGCCTGAAACGACGCCCGTTATGCTCCGTTATCTCCTCCTGAAGCAGAGTTCTATTTGCCTCCTGGATCGAGTCGTATCCGGGCAGAAACACGTGAAAGGAACCTAAACCGCAGCAAAGTGAAACTGGCTTAAGTATAAAATATTCTTTTGATAAATGTATTGAGGGTTGGTTTCTGCTGGTGGTGGTGCCGCCACGGTATCAGAAATAGGGCAATGTACCATGTTGTATCGATATTGTGATATGAGACTAGATATCGTCTTAGATTTTGGATCTATTGTAATATGGTAAGTGTTGTCTTGGTTGTGTAAAAAAAAAAAAAAAAAATCCTCTTGAATAAAAGATTATTTTTATAACAGATATTTCACAATTGTAGTTTGGAAAAAAAATGTATTATGTTTTTTTTTTTTTTTTTTTAAGCCGTTAAAAAAAAAAAGATCTTCTTTTGCTAGTTCGCAATTCAGATGTGTGTGTGTGTGTGTGTGTGTGTGTGTGTGTGTGTGGTGTGTGTGTGTGTGTGTGTGTGTGTGTGTGGTGTGTGTGTGTGTGTGTGTGTATTTACATACATAGATTAGGCAGAAATGTCTCACTCTGACGTCTAACATGATATTATCTCTCTCCCCGTAGAGAAGTTTAACCAAGGTGGTGTCGGCTGAAGCCAAGAAGCAAACCTGGACGAAATCACCAATCAGATCAACAGTTGGGAGAGAACCACAGAGAGGCGGTTCAGTTCTAGTCCTGTTGGAGTGAGATGTCGAGATGCATTTAGTCGTTAGTAGTATGAAGATGTACAGAGAGGTTCTAGTCCTGTTAGTGATGTGATGAGGATGTACAGAGAGGTTAGTCCTGTTAGTGATGATGTACAGAGAGGTTGGTTGTCAGTTGACTAGTCTGTTAGTGATGATGAAGGAGTACAGAGAGGTTGGTTTCATTCTATCCTGTTATGAGATTAGTACAGAGAGGTTGGTTCAGGTCTAGTCCTGTTAGTGATGATGAACAGAGAGGTTGGTTCATTACTAGTCTTAGTCATGAGGTACAGAGAGTGTTGTTCATTCTAGGTCCTGTTGTGATGATGTGTACAGAGAGGTGGTTCAGGTCTAGTCCTGTTAGATGATGAACAGAGAGGTTGGTTCATTCCTAGTCCTGTTAGTGATGATGAAGGATGTACAGAGAGGTTGGTTCATTCCTAGTCCTGTTAGTGATGATGATGTACAGAGAGGTTGGTTCATTCCTAGTCCTGTTAGTGATGATGATGTACAGAGAGGTTGGTTCAGGTCTAGTCCTGTTAGTGATGATGTACAGAGAGGTTGGTTCATTCCTAGTCCTGTTAGTGATGATGAAGGATGTACAGAGAGGTTGGTTCATTCCTAGTCCTGTTAGTGATGATGATGTACAGAGAGGTTGGTTCATTCCTAGTCCTGTTAGTGATGATGATGTACAGAGAGGTTGGTTCAGGTCTAGTCCTGTTAGTGATGATGAACAGGTAGAGTTGGTTCTTCCTAGTCTGTTTATGATGATGAAGGTGTACAGAAGGGTTGTTCATTCCTAGTCCTGTTAGTGATGATGTACAGAGAGGTCGGTTTATTCCTAGTCCTGTTAGTGATGATGATGATGAAGGATGTACAGAGAGTCGAGTTCCATGTTGTGTGATGATGAAGGATGTACAGAGAGGTCTAGTCCTGTCAGTGATTATGATGAAGGATGTACAGAGAGGTCTAGTCCTGTTAGTGATGATGATGAAGGATGTACAGAGAGGTCTAGTCCTGTTAGTGATGATGATGAAGGAAGTACAGAGAGGTCTAGTCCTGTTAGTGATGATGATGAAGGATGTACAGAGGGTCTAGTCCTGTTAGTAATGATGATGTACAGAGAGGTCTAGTCCTGTTAGTGATGATGATGAAGGATGTACAGAGAGGTCTAGTCCTGTTAGTGATGAGATAGGATGTACAGAGAGGTCTAGTCCTGTTAGTGATGATGAAGGATGTACAGAGAGGTCTAGTCCTGTTAGTGATGATGAAGGATGTACAGAGAGGTCTAGTCCTGTTAGTGATGATGAAGGATGCACAGGCTGCGTGTTATCTAAATTTGAGGCATGCTCTCAGACATTTTGTTTTGGTTCTAGATGTAAATGTTCTACATCTGCTGCATTACTTATGCATTAGCCCTTTTAAATATAAGCCTTTTGTATAGAAAATGTCAGTGGTTTTCCTACTTTTAACTTCTGTTGCCCATCTCCAGCGAATCCTTGGTGTTCCTAAAGAACGAAGGATTAGCACTTCTAGGCTTTGATTGATCCGTTTATTTGGTCTATAAAAAGTTAGAAAACTCTCGTCACATTTCTCAGCGCCTAAGGTGACGTCTTCAAATAGTTTTGGTTTGACGAACCGTCCAGAACCCAAAGATATTCAATTTACTATAGAAATAGTATTTTATTTTTTATAAATGACTATTTCATGCATAACATTGATGGCTGTTAAATGTTCTGTCCCGTCTTAACCCTTGTGTTGTCCTCGGGTCAAATCTGACCCCTTTAAAAAAATGTCTATCTGACATATGGGTTTCTGTTTAACCCTCGTATGGTATTCAGGTCAAATTGACACATTTCTAATTTTTACAAGAAGAAAAATGGTTCAAGTTACCTTTTTTTCTGTGATAAACATGTATTCCTGACTCAATTATTCTGGATATGACGACTTATGTTGTTTCCATAGTGGATTTTTAACATGAATTATAACCTTATGATAAAAAAA
>NW_022605573.1:228898-229891 GCF_008692095.1 Etheostoma spectabile
AATAGTGGTCTAGTAGAGACTGATGCATTCCCTGAACATAGATGTTATCTCAGCTGTTTGTAATCGAGATCTTCTACGTGGAAGAGACACACATTCAAGGGTGGGAATCACCAGACGCCGATCGCCGATACGATAGTACTCCAATTTTAAACATGTTGCAGTATTCTGTGATATATTGCAATTTATAACCTTTTTTCCAACTTCCAATTTTCAATGATTTGAGACTTAGTCAACATCGGATTCATCTAGAAATAAACATGTCTCTGTTTGTTCATCTCACTTCAGTGTTATCGCTGCAAAATGGGTCAAACTGACAACACAGATATAATATATAATATAAGATCCATACGTATCGATACAGTATTGCCACTTAAAATACTGCGATACGATGCTGTATCGCTACTTTTCCCACCCTTAGTCACAATAGATGACTTTCATTTTTCCAACAGGTGCGTCAGATCATGAAGAAATGGGCGGACCTCAAGTGTGATGGACGGCGAGCGCTCCGGGGCCCCAACGGCAGCAACGTGAGGAAGAAGAGCATGGGCCCCGTGGAGAGGATGGTCCACAAGATCCTGATGATGAGTCCCAGAGGAGGTGAGGGGACGCAAGCGCAAATTCTGGGTTTATCGGGGAATTTCATGGCAGGGCCGTTGCTGTGAGAGAAGGAAGCATGAGGGCTGATTAACTCTGATTCTCCAGTTGGCACGTCCGGCTGGGCCGCCGTTATGTTCCGTCCTCCGCCACGCGCCATACCACACCGGGCGCGTCTCAGAAGCGGAGCAAGTCTTTATTTATAAAGGACTACATGGCCTGGCGCCACCTCCACTGCTGGAGTTTATTATATATAGGCACACTCGGATCACCAGAGCTGTGGTAAACAGGGACTGGGAGGTTCCTTTCAGAAAAAACCTCCTTCAGCCATAATGCACTCTATCTATTAAAGGCAAGGCAAGGCAGCTTTATCTGTAGAGCACATTTCAGCAACAGGGC
>NW_022605573.1:229901-230923 GCF_008692095.1 Etheostoma spectabile
GCTTTACACGAAATCAGTTAAACAGATAAAACACAAGTACAAACAGTTAAAATCATAAGCATTAAAACCGGTAAAACACATGAATAGACAGTTAAAAAATAGACACATAAAACACCAGAATAAAAGTTACAGTGCAGCATAAGAAATGTAAAGAAATGACGAGGAGAGAGAGAATAGAGGGGGATAGAGGGAGAAAGAGCAAGAGAGGAGAAAAGGGGGATAGAGGGAGAGAGAGAGAGCGGAGACGAGGAGAGGAGGGAGAGAGACCTCGAGAGAGAGAGAGAGGAGAGATCTGTCCTGGACTTCCTCTGGACCCTCCAGAGGAAAGTAGGGGAGAGGAGGATGTTAGCCACGCTGACAGCCATCATGACAACACCTCCCACCTCCCTGCCACCTAAAAATAAAACAGGACAAAGCTATAAGCCTCAGCTCTTACCCGGCTTGTTAAAGGAGGCCAAGTGGGATCCTATAGTCGGGGGAAAGTATGTCCCTAATGCAACTGCCTAGAGACGCAGAGATGATCACAATCACTCCAGTTCTGAAGTCTTTACAACGTTCCTGTGTCTCAAAAGAAATGATTTCAAAGTACTCTGGCTAGTTTATAAACCCTTAACGTTTAGGTCCAAAATACATTTCTGATCGCTACACATATGACCCCCCCAGACCCTACTCGGTAATTATGGACAGGTCATGCACTCCACTTGACCCTCCCCAGACCTCTCAGGTCCCTGGGAGGGGCTACACTAACACTGATGACCCCCCCAGAACTCTAGGTCTCTGGGACATGGTCTTACTACTACACCATACCCCCCCCGACCCTCTCAGGTATCTGGGACAGGTCTACTTTCTGTCGCCAGAGTCAGAAAACTAAACAGGGTGAAGAAGCTTTCAGTTTCTATGCTCCTCATATCTGGAACAAAAACTCCCAGAAACTGCAGATCGCTGCCCTCAGTGCTTTTAAATAGAGGATGACGACCTTTCTGTTTGTGATGCTGCCTTTCTTTAAATGGAATGATCAGCGG
>NW_022605573.1:230948-231158 GCF_008692095.1 Etheostoma spectabile
CAGGAAGCCAGTGTAAAGACTTCAGAACTGGAGTGATGTGATCCAGTCTCTTGGTCTCTAGGCAGTGCATTATGGGACATACTTCCCCCGACTATAAGGGAGTCCCACTTTGGCCTCCTTTAACAGCCGGGTAAAGCTGAGGCTTAGAGCTTTGTCCTGTTTTATTTTTTAGGTGGCCAAGGGAGGTGGGAGGTGTTGTCCATGATGGAT
>NW_022605573.1:231168-235461 GCF_008692095.1 Etheostoma spectabile
CTAACATCCTCCTCTCCCCTACTTTCCCTATGGGGTCCAGAGGACAGTCCAGGACAGATCTCTCTCTCTCTGGCCTCCGTCTTGCTCTCCTACTCTCCCTCTCTACTATACCTCTAAGACAATCCACCTTTTCTCTCTCAGTCTCCTTTCTCCTCTACCCCTTCCCTTTTCTCTCTCTCTCTCTCTCTATACCCTTCCTTTTTCTCGCTCTCTCTAACTCTCTTCTCCCCTACTATCCCCCTTTTGTCTCTCTCTCTCTCTCTCCACTCTAACCCCACTGTTTCTCTCTCTCTCTTCCTCTTATCCACCTTTCCTCTTTCTTCTCTCCTCCTCCCTTATCCCCTTTTCTCTCTCTCTCTTCTCACCTCCTTTTCTATCCTTTCTCTCCTCTATCTCTCCCCTTTCTCAGATCCTCCTTTTTATCCATCCATCGCCATTTCTCTCCTCTCTTCCCCTATCCTCACTTTCTCTCTCTCTCTCATCTCTCTCTCTCCCCTTACTCTCTTTCTTCTCTCCTCTGACTCTATCATCTCCTCTCCTCTCTCACTACTCTCCCCTCTTACCTACTATCCCCTTTCGCTCTCTACTCTCTCTCTCTCTCTCTCTCTCTATATCTCTCTCTACTCTCTCTCCCTCTATCCCCCCTTTTCTCTCTCTCTCTCTCTCTCTTCGCTCTCTCTTCTCCTCCTCTCTCTCTCTCTCTCTCTCTCTCTCTTAGCTTATATTATTATTTCGTTATATTGGTGTCTTGTGCTATACCATCCAAGTGTCTCTTCTTAATGAGCTCTTTTCCATTGATTGGTTCCCAGGTGGCGAAAGTGATTTCGACCTCGACGAAGAGGAAGACTTTTCCAAGATTTACAGCAAGGGCCCGCCCCCCAGCGCGCCCCCCTTCTCCTACCTCAGCTTGACGGACAACTCCCAGTCCATACCCGGAGGGACGTCCTACGACTTCTCTCCTCTCTCGTCCCCGGAGAAAGACCTCGCCGGTAAGGGGAGCTAAAGGTTTACCTGCACACCTTAGGGTGTAACTTCCACCTTTCAAAATCCAGTTTGTGTTATGGTTTGGATCAACTTAATTATTTCCAAGATTTCAATCCACCATAGTCCCTAAACGTATGTAGAAATGCAGGAAATGAGATTCAAGTAGAAGACTTTTTTTGGTGGAGGACCCCAGACCCCCCAGTTTAAGATTTGTCATTCAGGTAGCTCGACAGGTAGCTTGTGTCATATTGTTTTCGGTATAACTCTTTTTTTCTTTTCTTTCACAAGTCCAAAATACATTTTAATTAATCAATCAATCAATGTACCGAAGTGGCTGCTACAGTGAGAAATAAGTAGTTAGATCAGAAGAATCTGTAGTGACTTCACCATACACGTTTATGTGAAGTGTGTCGAGAGATTTGCACATTTTTAAGGATGTTTCAGTAGAAGTAGAAAAGAGAAAGGGACACAAATCTCGGGCCGTGAATAAAAAAACCTTCCCAAAGCCGCCATATGCATATTACTTATTGTTGGCAGGATAAAACAACAGACACTGCTGTGTAGAAAGCAAACAAAACACTAATGAATGCCTTTTATTGTTTTTGCATTTTAAGTACAATGAAATTGTAGAGCCACTCTTGTAAGGTTCATCATCGTAACACGTATATAAAAAACCTCATCTCACAACACATTCATTTCTCACACACACACACACACACACACACACACACACACACACCTTTCTACCTTTTTATATAGACCTTAGTGGTCCCCTAATACTGTATCTGAAGTCTCTTTTATATAGACCTTAGTGGTCCCTAATACTGTATCTGAAGTCTCTTTTATAGACCTTAGTGGTCCCTAATACTGGATCTGAAGTCTCTTTTATATAGACCTTAGTGGTCCCTAATACTGTATCTGAAGTCTCTTTATATAGACCTTAGTGGTCCCTAATACTGTATCTGAAGTCTCTTTTACATAGACCTTAGTGGTCCCCTAATACTGTATCTGAAGTCTCTTTTATATAGACCGTAGTGGTCCCCTAATACGTGTATCTGAAGTCTCTTTTATATAGACCTTAGTGGTCCCCTAATACTGTATCTGTAACACTTTCTCACACACACACACACACACACACACACACCACACACACACACAACACACACACACACACACACACACACACACACAACCACCACACACCCTGCAAGCACATCTTAACCATAACATAAAAACACAACTTGCCCACTCTCACACTAAGTGGATAATAAATATTCTGTTCATGTGGATAAAGTGCTGAGTAAGAAGCTTAACTGTTTTTAATGATGCCATTAAAAACAGTTAAGCTTCTTCACTGAAGTTAAGCATAAGACATATTTAGGCAAAGGGTGCACGATTCAGAAAATTTCATTTGATTCGATTAAAATAGATTTTTACGCTCACAATTCGATTGTTTCTGCGAAATTCCTTTGTATATCGACTAACTGCAGCGTGACGATGTTTTGCAGGCGATCCTTTCTACTCGTCCCCTGACTTTGACCTGGCGGACGACGGAGGTAAGACGGAGTTTTATATTCAGCTTCTGGCTTTAAGGGCACGAGAGGGAGTGAGATAACCATTTAAATTCAAATGAAACGGGTTTTCTTGGTGCCAGGACCCTTTTTATAATATTTATAAATATTACATTTTAGAATTATGCAAGTATTTAGTTCAACCGTGACCTTTTTTAACCCTCATGGTGTCCTCTGGTCAAATTAACCCGTTTTCCTATATCAATGTTCTTTTTAATTACCCAAAATAACATGACTCTACTTTCATTAATTTTGGGTCTTATTCAATTTTATAGCATTGGGGGAAAAAATGGAAGTGTTTTTGAAATAGTATTGAGTAAAAGTTGACATATTCCAGTCTGTGATTATCATCAACATCCATTCCTTTGATTTTAGTCTCAATAATTCCTAATTTCTGCTTTTCTAACTCAAACATTAGGTATAATTTACTATGAATGAGGTTTATTGACCATAAACTCCAAAAATAACTAAAACTAAAGTTAATAAGTTATTGTTACGTGCTGTTGAAAACGTCACAAAAGTGACATTGAAAAAAATGACAAAAGTTTTGAAAAAAGGAACAAAAATGTAAGAATAAAGTTAAAAAGAAAAGAGTTGATTTTTGTTAATTTCGACAGGAAGACAACACAAGGGTTTTAGACCTTTTTTTTCTCTGACATTCTATACCGTGACTTTTTTGTGACGTACTAGACTACGACTTTTTGATGACTCGTGACCACGACTCGTTGTTTGGATCAAGTTGTGCGTGAGTGTTAAGTTCACCGACATGTTTGGTCCCTCTGATCTTCCAGAACACACCATGGACTTTGAAGAAAACGACGACTCCCTGTTCTCCTCCTACCCCTCGTCTCTCCCCCGGCCCTCCTCCCCGTCCCTGGACCCGCTGCCCGACAACACCCTGCTGAGGATGAAGCCGGTTCACACCTACTCCCGGAACAGCCAGAACCACACCACCACCACCACCCAGAACCACACCTCCCCCAGACCTGCACCTGGGCCCTTGGCCTCCACGTCCTCCTCTTTCCCTCCGGTGTCGGAACCCGACGCAGCCTCTTCCTCCGCCGCTGCGCCCCCGCTGGACCCCCGCTCGATCTCCAACATGACTTTCTCTTCCCTCCTTGCTCCTTCCTCCTCATTCACTCCGCCGCTTCCTCCTGCCTCCATCTCTACGTCTCCTTCCTCCACATCGCCCTCTAAATCTGTTCCAGCCAACGCCTCCCACCCCGAGCCCTCCTCTTCCTCCCTCCCAGCGCCTCCTGCTGCAGTATCTTCCTCCTCTAATGCAACCTCTTCCAACGCCCATCAACCGTTCCCCTCCTCCTCCTCCTCAGTCCTCCCACCCAATACTCCTCCCACCGCGGGCCCAGCCGCGGCGGACGTCCTCCCGGGCGGAGCGTCCCCCCGCCGGGCCCGCGAGCAGGTGGCCCAGATGGCCTCCCAGAGCCTGCAGCAGCAGCGCGCCAGCCGCATGCTCCTGACCTCGGTGTCCCAGTCCCTGGAGGTGCTGGCCCAGTCGGTCCAGCTGCTGGTGGAGAGCCAGCAGGAGTTCGTGCAGGAGTCCCTGCTCCTGCAGAGGGAGACGGTGGACGTCCTGAGGGATTTCTCCAACACGGCACTCACCATGCTGAGAGACAAAACCAACGGGGGGCAGCTGCCGCATCCTCATCCCGCTGCACACTTCTGAGAAACGGGGATAACCAATCAAAGTGCAGGTAAATGTTGACAGGGGAGGGGGGGA
>NW_022605573.1:235471-253540 GCF_008692095.1 Etheostoma spectabile
GGGGGGGGGGGGGGGGCATTACAGGGGATCAGCCGCCACGTGAAGAGATTTCTAATGTCCATCTTGTTGGTTAAATCACGAAAGAGACGGCTGATATTTCATGGCTGCTGGAAAGAAAAGTTCTCCCTGAAAATGGGACAAAGTTTTCGCCCACGGGCACAAACACACGAGCGTTAAGCCATTCTCTCAAAGGGTTTTATGTGCCTGCATCTTTACTTTTTTCTTCTATATTCCCTGTTTGTTTGTTGCGGGCTCATGTGTTTTTTTTCCACACTGTAATTTGTATTTTTAAAAACAATTTACTGTAATGTGTCAGTAGAGTATAAAAGTACTAACTAGGGCTGCAACTTTTATTTTCAGTCGATTATGTTCTTGGTTAATCGATTAGTTGTTTGGGCTCTAAAATGTCAGAAAATGGAGAGAAAAGACGAAGAAGAAGTTGATCACTGTTTCCCAAATTTTAAAGACATTCAGTTCACTGTCACAGAGGAGTGAATAAACAAGAAAATAGATTCATCTCACAAGCTTACCTTTTTCTTTTTTTTCATAAAAAATGACTCCAGCCAGGTCCAAGGGGACTGTTTGTCTGCCTAAGTTTGAGACGTGTTAACATTCTGAGCGTTATCTTGATTTCTCTAAATCAAGATAACGTCTGCGGGAGATTCTGCGTCCGCACGTGCGCGGCGTGTCCCTGCTGATCACCGACCACGTCCTGTCCTCGTCCTCACAACGGCTGCTGTGGTGGGACACGTCGGTGACGCAACCACACACTTTTAGAACAATTGTTGGAATAAAAACACTTTTTTTATTGAAATGTTGTGGAACATACTGCTGTCGATGGAAAGAATTTGCTTCTATAATTCCCAAAGGGTTCAGTTGAGTGGGTTTTCAGAATAAAGGACTAAAAAGTGCTTGTTTGATCTGTTAGGTTGATCACCATCTCATATTGCCCACCTTTTAAAGCGGTATTTTTATTCTAGATGCTGAAGGTGTGAACTGCAAAGTTGCAGAAACGGTGCTGCTAACAACTCTTTTTAAAATGAGAAAAAAAAAAAAGTCTACTATGCAGGTGATGGAGGAAAATATTATGAATTAATTAATGGAAATATTAAGGTGACAGCAAGCCAGTGTTGCTTCGTAGAGTCCATACCAAGCTCTGCATGTGTTGAACTGTGAGCTGCTGTGGCCTGTGACAAGGACAGCTGAACTTTATATCGTAGATTTAATATAGAACAAGCTCGAGCTAACCCCCGCAGAAAACCGTCTGCCTCCATAATCCTTCACTTCAGCCTGGCACGCGTCACATTTCTGATTTAGATTCATGAACATTTCTAGGAAAGACTTTAATCTCCAGGTGGGTTGGAATTTGATACGAATACTTTATGAGAGCTACTGATGTTATGTACACCCACCCATGCATTTTGTGGTGTCAACCCCCAGTAAACAACCCTAATATTCAGTGGAGAAGCCAAGACGACCGTGTGAGCCTGGAAACACGTTAGTTTTTCAGATGTTCTGCTTTTAAAACTCTTTGTCTGACCCTCTTCTTTGTCCCGCTCCTAGCATAGCACCTAAGTCTGCAGACTGTCCCCAGTTGAACATGTGTCCTCACTGCAGTCGGCGTTCTGTCTGACTGACTGACCAAATGACTTGTAACTGTCTGCTGTAACACCAGGCGATGTGTGATGTTTCCTTACAACCAAATCCTGAGAATAAAGATTTTATTATGAAAAGAAGATGAATCTGGTGGTTTTTTCAATTATATAAAAAGGGTAAAGGATAGTTTCAGAAAAGTCAAAGTACAATAGTCATAAAAAACTCGGTCTATCGAAAAATCTCATTGTATAGGTTTAAAAAAGTTATTAAAAAGTAGTTTGTCTAAAAAAGTAAATTTTGTCATAATATAATATTGAAAAAGTAAATAAAATTATAGTATAGTTTGTCTAAAAGTAATAGTATAGTATGATAAAATAAGTATGTAGGCATAGTATATAACGTATGTCGAAAGTAAATAAGCCATAGTATATTATGTCGAAAAATGAATAAAAACTTAAACATAGTATTTTATGTCGAAAAAAGTCATATTTCAAAAGTATGAAAAAATGTCATAGTATGTCGAAAAAAGTCATAGTATAATATGTTGAAAAAATTCATAAGTCATAGTATAGTATTTTGAAAAAAGTCATAAAAAGTCATAGTATGTCGAAAAAAGTATGTTGACAAAAATCATAAAACGTCATAAGTCATAGTATGTCGAAAAAAGTCAGACAAATTCATAAGTCATGGTATAGTGTGTCGTAAAAGTCGTAAAAAGTCATAGTATGTTGAGAAAAATCATAAAAAGTCATAAGTCATAGTATGGTATGTGGAAAAAATTATAAAAAGTTAAAGTATGTCGAAGAAATAATAAAAAGTCATAAAAAGTCATAGTATGGTATGTCGAAAAATTATAAAAAAAGTCATAGTATAGTACGTCGAAAGTCGTAAAAAGTCATAGTATGTCGAAAAAAATCATAAAAAGTCATAGTATTGTTGGTCGAAAAAGTCGCAGTCAAAAAAAGTCATAGTATGTCGAAAAAATTATAAAAAGTTGTAGTATGTCAAGAAAAATTATAAAAAGTTATAGTATAGTATGTCGAAAAAATTATAAAAGGTTGTAGTATAGTATGTCGAAAAAAATCATAAAAAGTCATAGTATGTCATAGTATAGTGTGTCAAAAATCATGAAAAAATCAGTAAAAAGTTATAGGTAGGTTGAAAAAATTAGAAAAACGTTATGGTTGTATATGTCGAAAAAAGTCCGAAAAATCTCAAGTCTAGTATGTCGAAAAAATAATAAAGTCATAGTATAGTATGTCGAAAAAAAAATAAAGTCATAGTATAGTATGTCGAAACAAATCGTAAAAAGTCCATAGTATATATGTCGAAAACAAGTTGTAAAAATAATGGTATGTCAAAAAATTAAGAAAAAAGTCATAGTATAGTATGTAAAAAAATTATCAAATTATAGTATGTCAAAAAAATTCTAAAAGTTCATAGTATAGTATATTCGAAAAAAATCATAAAAAAAGTCATAGTAGTATGTCGAAAAATATTAAAAAGTCTAGTATGTCGAAAAAAAAAAAAATTATAAAAATCAGTTGTATAGATGTAAAAAATCAAAAAAGTCATTAAAAGTTATGTTATAGTTGAAAAAAATTATACAAGTTATGGTGTAAATATGATCGATAAAACGTCCGAAAAATTCAAAGTATAGTATAGCAGTCGAAAAAAAATAAAATCATAGTATATGCGAAAAATCATTAAAGGTCATAGTATAGTAGTCGAAAAAAAATAAAAATCAGGTGTATAGTATGTCGAAAAAAAAATAAAATCATGTATTAGTTAATCGTAGAAAAAAAACATAAAATAAAAGTCATCAGTATAGATCAGTAAAAAAAAAAAAAATCATAGTATAGTATGTCGAAAACAAGTTCAGAAAAAAAACATAAAAGTCATAGTCATAGTATGTCAAAAAAATTGATAAAAGTCATAGTTATATTAGGTTCGAAAAAATCATAAAAGTCATAAGTCATAGGTATAGTATGTCGAAAAAAGTCAGAAAAAAAAAATCATAAAAAGTCATAGTATAGTATGTCAAAAAAATTATAAAAAGTATAGTATGTGTCAAAAATTAAAAAGTCATAGTAGTATATCGAAAAATCATAAAAAGTCATAGTATTGTATGTCGAAAAAGTCGAAAGTCAAAAAAGTCATAGTATGTACATGGTTGAATAAAATACATAAAAGTCCTAGTATATGATGTCAATAAAGGTCATAGTTGATAGCATGTTGGAAAATATCTAAAAAGTCATAGGATGTCGAAATATAAAAAAAAGTTCATAGTATTCGAAAAAAGTCGAAAAATCATAAAAGTCATTAGATGTATCAAAAAAATTATAAAAAGTATAGATATGTCAAAAAATTAAAAAAGTCATGGTTAGTATGTCAAAAAACTCAAAAACGTCATGTATAGTATGTTGAAAATATTAAAAAGGTCATAGTATGTCGAAAAAAATTATAAAAGGTATAGTATGTCGAAAACAAGTCAGAAAGAAAATCACAAAAAGTCAGAAAAAGTCATATAAAGCATAGTTAGCATGGAAAATATTAAAAGTCATAGTATGTTGAAAAAATTTAAAAATCATAGTATAGTAGGTCGAAAAAATCATAAACGTCATAGTATAGTATGTTGAAATATTAAAAGTCATAGTATGTCGAAAAATTTATAAAGGTTGTAGTAGTATGTCGAAAATCAGAAAAAAAATACAAAAGCAGAAAAAAGTCATATAAGTCATAGTATGTTGAAAATAATAAAGTCATAGTATAGTATGTCGAAAAAAAAATCGTAAAAAGTTATAGTCTGTCAAAAATTATAAAAAGTCATAGTATAGTATTCGAAAAAATCATAAAAAGTCTATATTGTATGTCGAAACAAAAAGTCGTTTAAATCAAAAAAAAAATCATAGTATATTAGTATGTTGCAAAAAAAATCATAACGTCATAGTATATGTCAAAAAAGTCATAGTACATGTTGAAAAATATAAAAAGTCATAGTATGTCGAAAAAATATAAAAAGTATAAGTTAGTAGTCGAAAAAAAAAGTCTGAATCATAAAAAGTCAGAAAAATCAATAAATCAAATTGAATAAGCGAGTAGATATGTCGAAAAAAATCGTAAAAAAGTCATAGTATAGTATGTGAAAAAATTAAAAAGTATATTGTCAAAAAATGAAAAAAGTCATAGTAAGTAGTCAAAAAAATAAAAAGTCATGTATAGTCACAATCTAAAAGCATAGTTTGTATGTCGAAAACGTCGTAAAGTCCAAAAAAAGTCATGATATGTATGCATGTTGAAAAAATATAAAACGTCAAGTAATGTCAAAAAGTTCATATAAGCATGTGAAAATATTAAAAGTCTACAGTATGTCGAAAAATTATAAAAAGTTATAGTATATTATGTCGAAAATCAGTAGATCATTTAAAAAAGTATAGTATGTCAGAAAAAGTCAAAATTATAAAAAGTCATAGTATAGTATGTCGAAAAATTATAAAAAGTATAGTTATGTCAAAAAATTATAAAAGTCATGAGTCATAGTATGTCGAAAAAACGTCGAAAGTCAAAAAAAATTGAGTATATGTCCAAGTCATATATAGCTATGTCGAAAAAATCTTAAAAAGTCATAGTAGTTGAAAACTCGTTATAGTAATGTGACAAAAATTATAAAAAGTCATAGTATAGTATGTCAAAAGTCAGGCAAATCATAAAGTCTAGATGAGTATGTCGAAAATAAAAAAAGTCATATGTATGTCGGAAAAAAATGTATAAAAACGATCATAAAGTATAGTATGTCCGAAAAAAATATTAAAACGTCAAGTATAGCAGTTAAAATATTAAAAAGTCAAGTATGTCGAAAAATTATAAAGGTTGTAAAGTATAGTGTAGTCGAAAAACTCAGAAAAAATATCCTCAAAAAGTCAGAAAAAGTCTATAAGGCATAGTCATGTGAAAAAAATAAAGTCTGTATGGTCCGAAAAAAAAAACGTTAACAAGTATAGTTCTGTAAAAAATTACAAGTCAAGTATAGGTTCGAAAAAATCTAAAAAGTCTAGTAGTATGTCGAAAACAAGTCGTAAATAAAAAAAGTCAAGTAATATGTATGTTGAAAAAAATAAATCATAAAACGTCATATACTAGAAAAAAGTCATAAAGTTATAGCTTTTAAAAATTATAAAAGTCATTAGTATAGTATGTGAAAAAATCGTAAAAAGTCATATATGTCAAAAATTATAAAAAAGTCATAGTATGTATGTCAAAAAATCTACAAAGTCATAGTAGTTGTCAAACAAATCATAAAAAGTCATAGTATAGGTATGTCAAAAAAAAAACTCAGAATATATCTCAAAAAAGTCAGAAAAAGTCAGATAAAAGTCATGTATGTTGAAAATAATAGAAAGTCAGTACGTATTCAAAAATCTTAAAAAGTAGTATAGTATGTCAAAAATCGTAAAAAGTCATAGTATAGTAGGCGAAAAAATAATAAAAATCATAGTAGTCAAAAAATAAAAAGTCATCTCTCTAGTATGTCAAAAAATAATAAGTTATAGTATAGTATGTCAAAAAAATCATAAAAAGTCATAGTTTGTATGTCGAAAAGTCGTACAGTCAAAAAACGTCATAGTAATGTCAAAAAAGTCATAGTATAGCATGTTGAAATAAAAAAGTCATAGTATGTTGAAAAAAATTATAAAAAGTCATAGTAGTATGTCGAAATAAATTAAAAAGTCATAGTATGTCGACAAAAATATAAAAGTCATAGTATAGTATGTAAAAAAAAACTCAATAAAAAAGTCATAGTATAGTATGTCGAAAAAAACTCAGAAAAATCAAAAAAGTCAGAAAAATTCATATAAAGTCATAGTATGTCGAAAAAATAATAAAGTCATAGTATAGTATGTCGAAAAAAATCGTAAAAGTCATTATTATAGTATGGAAAAAAATAATAAAAGTCATAGTAGTGTCAAAAAATTATAAAAAGTTATAGTATCGTATGCATAAAAAAATCATAACAAAGTCATAGTATTGTTATGTCGAGAAAAGTCGTAAAAAGTCAAAAAAAGTCAGTTGTAGGTTGAAAAAAATCGTTAAAAAAAAATCATAAAAAGTCATAGTATGGCATGTCAAAAATATTTTTAAAAATCATAGTATATCAAGTCGAAAAAAAAATCATAAAAAGTCACTCCCTTGTGAGATCGAGGGCTGAAATCCTGCTGGGGCAGCTTTGGTGGGTCTGGGTCCAAGGACGTCCCCCCCTTCCGACCTGTGAGAAGATGGTCCGGTACGTATGACACCGAAGACACCTAGACCTACTAGACCCTACTGAAGACCGGGCTTGTAGACTGGGCCTCTCTTTAGGCCGTGCAGCCAGTGGCAAAGACTTGTCCTGGTGGAAGGAGACGGTTTTAGGAAGTTTCAAAACAGGATCTGTGTTCAAATACATTAAAAAATCAAATCATAAAACGTCATAAGTCATAGTATAGTATGTCGAAAATATTAAAAAGCCATAGTATGTCGAAAAAAGTCAGAAAGAAAATCACAAAAAGTCAGAAAAAGTCATAAAGTCATAGTATAGTATGTCGAAAAAAATCGTAAAAAGTCATAGTATTGTATGTCGAAAAAGTCGTAAAGTCAAAAAAAGTCATAGTATATGTATGCATGTTGAAAAAAAATCATAGAACGTCATAGTATATGTCAAAAAAGTCATAGTATAGCATGTTGAAAATATTAAAAGTCATAGATGTCGAAAAATATAAAAGGTTATAGTATAGTATGTCGAAAAAAGTCAGAAAAATCATAAAAATCAGAAAGCATAGTTGTCGAAAATAATAAAGTCATAGTATAGTATGTCGAAAAAATATAAAAAGTCATAGATGGCAAAAATTATAAAAAGTCATAGTTGTAAGTCAAAAAAAATCATAAAAAGTCATAGATGTAGTCGAAAAAGTCGTAAAGTCAAAAAAAGTTATAGTATATGTCAAAAAAGTCATAGTATAGAGCGTTGCGTCGAAAATATTAAAAAGTCATAGTATGTGAAAAAATCATAAAAAAGTTTGTATAGTATGTTGAAAAAATTATAAAAAGTCATAGTATAGTATGTCAAAAAAGTCGAAAAATCATAAAAAGTCATAGTATAGTATGTCGAAAATATAAAAGTCATAGTATGTCGAAAAAATATAAAAGTCATAGTATAGTAGTCGAAAAAAATCATAAAACGTCATAGTATAGTATGTTGAAAAGATTAAAATCATAGAATGTCGAAAAATTATAAAAGGTTGTAGTATAGTATTTCGAAAAAAGTCGCAAAAAATCACAAAAGTCAGAAAAGTATATAAAGTCATAGTATGTTGAAAAAAATATAAAGTCATAGTAAGTATGTTGAAAAAAATTATAAAAAGTCAATATAGTATGTCAAAAAATCGATAAAACTCAGTAGTATAGTCGAAAAAATCATAAAACGTCATAGTATAGATGTCGAAAAAATCTAAAACGTCAGTCTCGTATTGTGAAAATATTAAAAGTCATAGTATGTCGAAAAAATTATAAAATGGTTGTAGTATAGTATGTCGAAAACGTCAGAAAAAAAATCACAAAAAAGTCAGAAAAAGTCATAAATCATAGTAGATGTTGAAAAAATAATAAAGTCATAGTATAGTATGTCGAAAAAAATCGTAAAAAGTTATAGGTCTGTCAAAAAATTATAAAAAGTAATCAGTATAGTGATATCGAAAAAAAATCATAAAAAGTCATAGTCATTGTATGTGCGAAAAAGTCGTAACGTACAAACAAAAGTCATAGTAATGTATGTATGTTGAAAAAAATCATAAAAAGTCATAGTATAGTATGTCAAAAATAATAAAGTCCATAGATAGTTATGCGAAAAAATCGTAAAAAGTCATAGTATAGTATGTCGAAAAAATAATAAAGTCATAGTATGTCAAAAAATTATAAAAGTTATAGTATAGTATGTCAAAAAATCAAAAAGTCATAGTATTGTATGTCGAAAAGTCGTAAAAAGTCAAAAAAAGTCATTGTAGTTGAAAAAAATCGTTAAAAAAAATCATAAAAAGTCATAGTATGGCATGTCAAAAATATTTTTAAAATCATGTATATAAGTCGAAAAAAAAATCATAAAAGTCACTCCCCTTGTGAGATCGAGGGCTGAAATCCTGCTGGGGCAGCTTTGGTGGGTCTGGGTCCAGGACGTCCCCCCCTTCCGACTGTTGAGAAGATGGTCCGGTACGTATGACACCGAAGACACCTAGACCTACTAGACCCTACTGAAGACCGGGCTTGTAGACTGGGCCTCTCTTTAGCCGTGCAGCCATGGCAAAGACTGTCCTGGTGGAAGAGACGGTTTTAGGAAGTTTCAACACAGATCTGTGTTCAAATACATTAAAAAATCAAATCATAAAACGTCATAAGTCATAGTATAGTATGTCGAAAATATTAAAAAGCCATAGTATGTCGAAAAAAGTCAGAAAGAAAATCACAAAAAGTAGAAAAAGTCATAAAGTCAGTATTAGTATGGTCGAAAAAATCGTAAAAAGTCATAGTATTGTATGTCGACAAAGTCGGTAAAAGTCAAAACAAGAAGTCATAGTATATGTCAAAAAAGTCATAGTATAGCATGTCAAAAATATTAAAAAGTCATAGTTGTTCGAAAAAATAATACATAAAAGGTTATAGTATAGTATGTCGACAAAAAATGTATAAAAAGTCATAAAGTATGTATGTCAAAAAAAAAGTCCAGAAAAAAATCAATAAAAAATCATTCTAGATAGTCGAAAAAAATCATAAAAACCGCTCTAGTATAGTATGTTCGAAAAAAAATCATTAAAATATAGTATAGTAAGTTGAAAAATATAAAAGTCTGAGTAGTCGAAAAAATATAAAAGTTAGTGTATTATGTTCGAAAAAGTCAAAAAAAAATCACAAAAAGTCAGAAAAAGTATATAAAGTCATAGTATGTGAAATCAAAAAATACTAAAGGTCATAGTATAGTATGTCGAAAAAAATCTAAAAAGTTATAGTCATGTCAAAATTATAAAAAAGTCATAGTTGAGTAGTAGTCGAAAAAAATCATAAAAAGTCATAGATTGTATGTCGAAAAAGTCGTAAAGTCACAAAAAAAAGTCATAGTATATGTCAATGTAGTTGAAAAAATCATAAAAGTCATAGTATAGTATTCAAAAAATAATAAGTCATAGTATAGTAGTCGAAAAAAATCTAAAAAGTCATAGTATAGTATCGAAAAAATATAAAGTCTGTATGTCAAAAATATAAAAAAGTATATGATAGTATGTCAAAAAAATCATAAAAGTCAATTAGTATTGTGTCGAAAACTCTTATAAAAAGTCAAAAAAGTCAGTTGTATGTTGAAAAAAACGTATAAAAAAAATCTAAAAAGTCATAGTATGGAGGTCAAACATATGTTTTAAAATCTAGTATATTCAATTCGAAAAAAAAAATCATAAAAGTCACTCCCTTGTGAGATCGAGGGCTGAAATCCTGGTGGGGCGCTTTGGTGGGTCTGGGTCCAGGACGTTCCCCCCTTCGACTGTGAGAAGAGGTCCGGTACGTATGAACCGAGGACACTAGAACCTACTAGACCCTAACGGAAGACGGGCTTGAGACTGGGCCTATATTTCGGGCCGTGCAGAGTGGCAACCACCAGACTGCCTGGGGAAGGCGACCGGTTTTAGGAAGTTTTTCAAAACAGATAGCTGGTTCAAATACATTAAAAAATCAAATCATACAACGTCAGTAAGTCATAGTATAGTAGTCGAAAATATTAAACAGCCCATAGGTGTCGAAAAAAGTCAGAAAGAAAAATCACAAAATCAGTAAAAAGTCCATAAAGTCATAGTATGATGTCGAAAAAACATCGTAAAAAGCAAGATTGTATGGCGAAAAAGCTCGTACAGTCAAATAAAAGATCTAGTATATTCTCAGTGTTGAAGAAAAACTAATTTTTTTTTTCTTTTTTTATAGAACGTCATAGTATATGTCAAAAGCAATAGTCTAGCTTATCTTGAAAATTTAAAAGTCAATAGTATGTCGAAAAATTACTAAAAGGTTAATCTAGTATGTCGAAAAACAGTCAGAACAAATCATATAAAAAGTCAGAAAACGTATAGTATGGTCGAAAAATAATAAAAGTATAGTAGTATGTCGAAAAAATAAATAAAAAGTCCCATAGTATTCAAAAAACATATAAAAGTCATAGTATAGTACTGTCAAAAAAATCATCAAAAAGTCATAGTATTGATGTCGAAAAAAGTCGTAAGTCAAAAAAAGTTATAGCTAATGTCAAAAAGTCATAGTATAGGCATGTCGAAAAAATTACAGTCATAGTATGTTGAAAAAATCATAAAAGTAAGTATAGTATGTGAAAAAAATTATAAAAAGTAATAGTATAGTATGTCAAAAAAGTAAAAAATCATAAAAAGTCATGTATAGTAGTCGGAAAATAATAAAAGTCATAAGTATGGTCGAAAAAATTTAAAAAGCCATAGTATAGTAGTCGAAAAAAACATCAAAAGTCATGTAAGTATGTAAAATATAAAAAGTCATAGTATGTCGAAAAAAATTTATAATAGGTTTGTAGTATAGTATGTCGAAAAGTCAGAAAAAAAAATCAAAAAAAGTCATGAAAAAGTCATAGAAAGTCATAGTAGTTGAAAAAATAATAAAGTCAAGAAGGAAAAAATATAAAAGTCATAGTATAGTTGTCAAAAAAAGTCAGAAAACATAAAAAGTCATAGTATAGATGTCGAAAAAATTATAAAACGTCATGTATAGTATGTCGAAAAAAATCAAAACGTCATAGTTAGTATGTGAAAATATTAAAAAGTCATAGTATGTCGAAAAAATTATAAAGGGTTGTAGTATAATGTCGAAAAAAGTCAGGAAAAACAAATCACAAGAAAAGTCAGGAAAAAGTCATATAAAGTCATAGGATAGTTGAAAAAAATAATAAAGTCTAGTATAGTATGTCGTCGAAAAAAATCAGTAAAAGTTATGAGTCTGAAAATACCAAATATAAAAAGTCATAGTTTGTATATCGAAAAAAATATTAAAAAAGTTCATAGTTGTATGTCGAAAAAGTGTAAAGTCAAAAAAGTTGTATATGTATGTATGTTGAAAAAAAATCATATAAAAATACAAGTATTAAATAGTCTGTGTCAAAAAAAAATAATAAGTCATAGTATAGTATGTCGAAAAAAACGTAAAACAGTCATAGTATAGTATATCGAAAAAAAATAATAAAAAGTCATAGTATGTATGTCGAAAAAGTCGTATAAGTCAAAAAAGTCATAGTATATGTATGTATGTTGAAAAAAATCTAAAAAGTCATAGTTAGTAGTCAAAAAATAATAAAGTCATAGATAGTATGTCGAAAAAAATCGTAAAAAGTCCTAGTATAGTATGCGAAAAAAATAATAAAAAGTCAAGTATGTCAAAAATTATAAAAAGTTATAGTTATAGAGTCAAAAAAAATAATAAAAAGTATAGTTATGTATGTCGAAAAAGTCGTTTAAAAAGTCAAAAAAAGTCCTGTATGTTGAAAAAAATCGTTAAAAAAAAATCATAAAAAGTCATAGTAGGCATGTCAAAAATATTTTAAAAATCATAGTATATCAAGTCGAAAAAAAAATCATAAAAAGTCACTCCTGGGAGATCGAGGGCGGAAATCCTGCTGGGCAGCTTTGGTGGGTCTGGGTCCAAGGACGTCCCCCCTTCGACCTGTGAGAAGTGGTCCGGTACGTATGAACACAGAAGACACCTAGACCTACTAGACCCTACTGAAGACCGGGCTTGTAGACTGGGCCTCTCTTAGCCGTGCAGCCAGTGGCAAAGACTTGTCTGGTGGAAGGAGACGGTTTTGAGGAAGTTTCAAAACAGGATCTGTGTTCAAATACATTAAAAAATCAAATCATAAAACGTCATAAGTCATAGTATAGTATGTCGAAAATATTAAAAAGCCATAGTATGTCGAAAAAAGTCAGAAAGAAAATCACAAAAAGTCAGAAAAAGTCATAAAGTCATAGTATAGTATGTCGAAAAAAATCGTAAAAAGTCATAGTATTGTATGTCGAAAAAGTCGTAAAGTCAAAAAAAGTCATAGTATATGTATGCATGTTGAAAAAAAATCATAGAACGTCATAGTATATGTCAAAAAAGTCATAGTATAGCATGTTGAAAATATTAAAAAGTCATAGTATGTCGAAAAAATTATAAAAGGTTATAGTATAGTATGTCGAAAAAAGTCAGAAAAATCATAAAAAGTCAGAAAAAGTCATAGTATGTCGAAAAAATAATAAAGTCATAGTATAGTATGTCGAAAAAAATAATAAAAAGTCATAGTATGTCAAAAAATTATAAAAAGTCATAGTATAGTATGTCAAAAAAAATCATAAAAAGTCATAGTATTGTATGTCGAAAAAGTCGTAAAGTCAAAAAAAGTCATAGTATATGTCAAAAAAGTCATAGTATAGCATGTCGAAAATATTAAAAAGTCATAGTATGTTGAAAAAATCATAAAAAGTTATAGTATAGTATGTTGAAAAAAATTATAAAAAGTCATAGTATAGTATGTCAAAAAAAGTCAGAAAAATCATAAAAAGTCATAGTATAGTATGTCGAAAATAATAAAAAGTCATAGTATGTCGAAAAAATTATAAAAAGTCATAGTATAGTATGTCGAAAAAAATCATAAAACGTCATAGTATAGTATGTTGAAAATATTAAAAAGTCATAGTATGTCGAAAAAATTATAAAAGGTTGTAGTATAGTATGTCGAAAAAAGTCAGAAAAAAAATCACAAAAAGTCAGAAAAAGTCATATAAAGTCATAGTATGTTGAAAAAATAATAAAGTCATAGTATAGTATGTCGAAAAAAATCGTAAAAAGTTATAGTCTGTCAAAAAATTATAAAAAGTCATAGTATAGTATATCGAAAAAAATCATAAAAAGTCATAGTATTGTATGTCGAAAAAGTCGTAAAGTCAAAAAAAGTCATAGTATATGTATGTATGTTGAAAAAAAATCATAAAACGTCATAGTATATGTCAAAAAAATCATAGTATAGCATGTTGAAAATAATAAAAAGTCATAGTATGTCGAAAAAATTATAAAAAGTCATAGTATAGTATGTCGAAAAAACTCAGAAAAATCATAAAAAGTCAGAAAAAGTCATATAAAGTCATAGTATGTTGAAAAAATAATAAAGTCATAGTATAGTATGTCGAAAGAAATCGTAAAAAGTCATAGTATAGTATGTCGAAAAAAATAATAAAAAGTCATAGTATGTCAAAAAAATTATAAAAAGTCATAGTATAGTATGTCAAAAAAATAATAAAGTTATAGTATAGTATGTCAAAAAAAATCATAAAAAGTCATAGTATTGTATGTCGAAAAAGTCGTAAAGTCAAAAAAAGTCATAGTATATGTCAAAAAAGTCATAGTATAGCATGTTGAAAATATTAAAAAGTCATAGTATGTTGAAAAAATTATAAAAAGTCATAGTATAGTATGTCGAAAATAATAAAAAGTCATAGTATGTCGAAAAAATTATAAACAGTCATAGTATAGTATGTAAAAAAAAATCATAAAAAGTCATAGTATAGTATGTCGAAAAAACTCAGAAAAATCATAAAAAGTCAGAAAAAGTCATATAAAGTCATAGTATGTCGAAAAAATAATAAAGTCATAGTATAGTATGTCGAAAAAAATCGTAAAAAGTCATAGTATAGTATGTCGAAAAAAATAATAAAAAGTCATAGTATGTCAAAAAATTATAAAAAGTTATAGTATAGTATGTCAAAAAAAATCATAAAAAGTCATAGTATTGTATGTCGAAAAAGTCGTAAAAAGTCAAAAAAAGTCATTGTATGTTGAAAAAAATCGTTAAAAAAAAATCATAAAAAGTCATAGTATGGCATGTCAAAAATATTTTTAAAAATCATAGTATATCAAGTCGAAAAAAAAATCATAAAAAGTCACTCCCTTGTGAGATCGAGGGCTGAAATCCTGCTGGGGCAGCTTTGGTGGGTCTGGGTCCAAGGACGTCCCCCCCTTCCGACCTGTGAGAAGATGGTCCGGTACGTATGACACCGAAGACACCTAGACCTACTAGACCCTACTGAAGACCGGGCTTGTAGACTGGGCCTCTCTTTAGGCCGTGCAGCCAGTGGCAAAGACTTGTCCTGGTGGAAGGAGACGGTTTTAGGAAGTTTCAAAACAGGATCTGTGTTCAAATACATTAAAAAATCAAATCATAAAACGTCATAAGTCATAGTATAGTATGTCGAAAATATTAAAAAGCCATAGTATGTCGAAAAAAGTCACAAAAAGTCAGAGCAGTTTAACAAAGAACTTCAAAACGTGAGTTTCTCTCTCTCTGTTCTCCAGACTCTGTCAGGCTGGTGAATGGGACTAGTCTGTGTTCAGGCAGACTGGAGGTAAAGTCTAACCAGTCTAACCAGACCTGGTCCTCAGTGTGTGAAGAAGACTTTGACCTGCAGGATGCAGAGGTGGTCTGCAGGGAGCTTGGCTGTGGGGCTCCTTCAGTCCTCCAGGGGGCGCTCTATGGAGACATGGAGGCTCCAGTGTGGACCAAAGAGTTCCAGTGTAGAGGCCATGAGTCTGCTCTGCTGGACTGTGACAGCTCAGATAGAAACACCTGCTCTTCTGGCAAAGCTGCTGGACTCACCTGCTCAGGTAAAAGAAAACATTTCTAAATCAATCTGTTTTAAAGCCAATGTGATAGGTGTGAATGTTTTCACTCTAGCTGTGTTTCCATCTACACATTTTTATCCGAATTAAGTGACAGTGGATGAAAAAGGCCCCCTGGAAACAGTCAAATTTGATTGAATTTCATCAATATTGAAGGAAATACGTTCGGTCTCCTCTGATTTGCTCTTGATGATATTTGGCTTACGAGATAAACGCTGATGGAAACGTTATTTGCCGGATAAAAAATGAATTGCGATTAAGTTTTAGGTCATTTTATGGTTGCAACCCGCCACTAAACAAAGAAGAAGAAGAAGTTGTAGTTTTTATACATTAACGTTACATTAAACTGCCACAAGGGACCGTTTGGTATTTTTGGAATGGACAACAGGAGGAAAATAGGGGAGGGTCATGTCTTTATGTTTTTATTCCCCATCGCTAGCAGATGGATCTAGCAGTTTCCTTGAGAATGCAACCCAAACAGCTAACTGCGCCACCTGTTGCCAAAGTATTGTCACTGACATGGAGCTGGAATATAATGAAGCTAACTAGCTCCAAGGTTCACGTTGCCTTGAGCTCGAGCACCCCCAGAAAACACTGAGCATCCATGTGTGCCAGACTGCCTGTAGGCTACATATATGATATGTATGTTGATCGCACTTACGTATCAGTTAAACTTCTCATCTTCAGTCCTGTCCAGCTCACAGGCTCACAGCTTCTGAACTCCAACACAGTTGGCCCATAATTGCAATTAGCCATCAATTTTAGTAAAATCGCCCATATTTGAGCCCTACATAAAAAAAAAAAAAGTCTCAGAAGTGGAATTAGTAATGAAATAGCAGACAAAAAGTGCATAAAGTTTCCAATTGTTGACCACAACAGCAATCCATGGTTGTTGGGTTTGTTGCAGCGCTTTGCACACCAACACACTAAACTCTGAATTTCTGATTGGGGGGGGGGGGGGGGGGGGACAGGTGTCAGTATGTGCTTTGTTGAATGGTGTTTACTAGAGGAGAAACTTAGTATTTGAAGTAATGCAATGATGCAGGAAGTGTGCATTTCATTTCCATGCTCATTGTGTTTCCACAACAATGTTAGTGAGTAAATCTACTGAATTGGCCACCTTGTTCACTTTTAGCTGGACAATAAAGAATTGAGATGGTGCTTGAAGCTTTAAGCATTTTTTGGTTGTTTTGTTGACGTTTTTGTCAGTTTTTTGGTGGGTTTTATTTGTCAGACATTTTTTTCAATCTTTGTTTTCAGTTTTGATGTTTTTTCTAACTTCAGGGCATTTGTTTTCACTTGACCGACCTGACAAATGGAGAAAAAAAAGCTTAACACACAACCGGAGATGAAAAACCAACGAGAGTGGAGAAAAGTGGCTACCATGGATTATAAATGGGACCGGATGTCTGCAGATGCAGTGTGTCGACAACTGGACTGTGGTTCTGCAGTTCCAACAAGTATTTATTACAGTTCAATAGTTGCTGAACTTTCACAATATCTTGCGTGGTTGATCAACTCGTCCTGTATTCAGTCTACATTTGCACTGAAGGAATGTGAGACAACCGACAATACGTACAGCTCTGCTGTCCTGGAAATTACCTGCACAGGTAACAGCATTATTGACATCTATGATTAAGGCAGTTACATTGCTTTGGTTGCAACCTGGACCCAGATCAGGCTGTTCTCATTAACCATTCGTACATATAGCTATGCAAAAAGTAATGCACTATAATTTGTGTGGATTCCACACATTCACTGCTGCTGTATAAGAGTAAAGATCCGTGTAGGGGGGAGATCGGGGTGGATGTTCGGCTCCTAAAACACAAGCCCGGAAGCAGAGTTCATGTCCCATCTAGTGTTGAGATCATATATCGCAATCCACTCTCTCTCTCTCGTCGCGCAGTTCAAAGTACGTATTGTAGCCGTCACGCTTCAAAAAGCAAAAGTGTACAAAAGGCCGTCTATTAGCCGTGGTTGTTGAAGTGTGTGTAGGAAAGATACCCGACGGAAAGGAGAGAGAAAGAAGAAAAGACTGCAGTGGTCCAGAGGGTAATTAACTAGTCGGGATTTGGTGTGTCGCGTCCAAAGCAGCTCCACGGTTCACTCTATTTGCTGATGACGCCGACCTCTTGCTCTTTTCAACATCCGTTTACTTATTCTTGGCAAAGAAGACTCCTGTTCCTGAAATTTGGATTTTGAATAGGTGTGGTCTTCCATGTCTCCTTCTTCTAACTTGCCCGGGCCCGGAAGCAAAGTTGAAGTCGAAAACGTGAAAGGCTGAGCAGTACGTCCTCAATGTCGCTAACCGGCTAATTCAAGATGCCGCATGAATATGGAGCGTCTACCCCAGTTCATACAAACATAAATGTAAAATGTCAAGCACGTAGGAATAGTTGGAATTGATGGTGGTGGTAAATATTCATAATAAAGGAAAGGTTTTTGAAGGGCACAGGGCTGTAGTACTCGAGTCCGTTCTTAGACTCGAGACCGGACTCAAGAACGTTTTTGTATGGTCTCGGACTTGTCTCGGACTCGCTAGTATTTGGACTCTGACTTGTCTCGATCTCGGCCACTGGTCTTGCCAGATATGGCTTTTGGTCTGGATTGTCTTGATACTGTGATGCATAAGACCTTTTTTTCTTTCCTGGACTCGGTCTTGACTCGGACTCAAAACTTTTTGGACTCGGTCTTGACTTGGACTCAAACCTTTTTGGACTCGGTCTTGACTTG
>NW_022605573.1:253550-254291 GCF_008692095.1 Etheostoma spectabile
ACTAGTCCTGGTCTTGCACTTGTCTTGGACTCGACAAAGGTGGTCTTGACTACAGCCCTGGAAGGGCAACACAGACTTTATCTAATCCTAACTAGTCGTTTTAGAGTATAAACTGTCACTGCGGCATGACGGCCACCTTTTCTCGGTTAAACTCAATTGCAATGGCCGCCTCATGGTGCTCTGTACGTCTTTTCTCATCTAAATTTAACTCTAAAGACCACTAGACTTAATTGCCCAGTCGTAATGTGATGGGCCGTCGGCCACCTAATTTAGGATATCATACTAATTGTTGTGCTAAGGTTTTTATGCAATATCATATGAACCTGTTCATGAGCGTTGCCCAGATCAGGGACAGCAGGATGAGCAGTTAGGAAAATAGAGGAATATTTTAGAATTTAAAGCTATTCCTGTCTGGTTCCTGATGTATGAACATTTCACCTGGAGGATATTGATTCATTTTGATCAGAAACACGATGGTTGACGTGCCAGTGATTCAGTTCTTTGGGCTCTATTTTCACAGCTTAGCTTAATCTCCTATTTCATGAACAGATTTGCTGGCTCAGCCAATCATCTCCGCCTCTCCCGACGCGGTCTACAAGGCCCAGCAGCAGAGGCTCCAGGTGCTCATGGGCTCCGACTTCACCATCAGCTGCTCCATCAGACCACAGTACCCAGGAGGCTCCTTCCAGCTCATCGTCCCCACCCCCGACCCAGTACAGAACTACACCCTGCCAGCTGTCA
>NW_022605573.1:254301-254394 GCF_008692095.1 Etheostoma spectabile
CCACTTCCTGTTCTCTGCTGCAGACTCCACCCACAGGGGGGAGTACCGCTGTGTTTACCACCTCTATGTTTTCTCCCATAACTTCTCTTCTGA
>NW_022605573.1:254406-254977 GCF_008692095.1 Etheostoma spectabile
CCATCTCACTCTCGCAGGTAACTAGAAAATTCTGCAGAAATGTTAACAGCGTGCCTACAACTTGGTCACATCTTAATAACAATAAATCTAAAAATAATAAAAGTGTTAGGGTGTCTTAACCCTGATGTTGTCTTCCCGTCAGCCTGCAACTTTGTGTTTTTCTGGTTGAATGTTGTTCTTTTTCTACACTTTGACGTTTTTTAATAATGTTTTAGTCAATTTCTTAACTGTTTTGTTGCTTTTTCCAATGCTTTTGTTCTTTTTGTCACTTTTTCAGGGTTTAAAAAATATTTTTTTTGTTGATTTTTTTCTGCTTTTTGTAACATTTGTCACTTTTTTCAACATTCTTTTCTCATAGTTTTGATTTAGAAAGTTTTTGTAAACGGGTAATATTCCGTTTTTTAAAATTATGTTTAAGTAAAATTTTTAACAATTTCTGTCGCTTTTTCCAATTGTTTTGGTCACATTTTCAGCGTTTTAAAATAAGAATGTTTTTGTTGATTTTTTTCCTGCCTTTTTTGTAGTTTTTCTCTTTAACATTTGTTGCTTTTTTCAACGTTCTTTTGTCATC
>NW_022605573.1:254987-255053 GCF_008692095.1 Etheostoma spectabile
AGAAAGTTTTTGTAAACAGGACAACAGGAGGGTCAACCCTTCAGAGACCTTTTTACAACCTATTAA
>NW_022605573.1:255063-255665 GCF_008692095.1 Etheostoma spectabile
TTGTCTTCCCGTCAAAAGATCTACACCTTTGTTGACGCTTTTATGTCGATGTTTTTCACTTTTTCTTACGTTTTTGTCCCTTTAACACTTTTGACGCTTTTTCCCCCCCAATGTTTGTCACTTTTTGGGATGTTTTTAACACTACGTAACACTAACTTATTAAATAGTTTCACATTTATTTTTTGAATTTATTTTCAATAAACCTTATTCACAGGATATTATACCTAATGTTTGAGTTAGAAAAGCTGAAATTAGGAATTATATAGACTTAAATTAAAGGAATGGATGTTGATGGATAATCACAGACTGGAATATATCAACTTTTACTCAATACTATTTCAACAACACTTCCATTTGTTTTACAATGCTATAAAATAGAATAAGACCCAAAATTAATGAAAGTAGAGATTTGTACTTGGCAAAGAGCGTTGGAATCAATCATGTTATTTTGGGGAATTAAAAAGAAGATTGATATAGGAAAACGGGTCAACTTGACCCAAGGACACCATGAGGGTTTCCCAGAAAGCAACCAGACTCCATTCCAAGAATAGTACTTTTAGCGTGTATAGAGCCAACATATTTCCCCATGTAAATCGGTAAAG
>NW_022605573.1:255675-256274 GCF_008692095.1 Etheostoma spectabile
GTTGTGTAAACTGTTGATGTAACAACAGGTAACTTTATAGACACTTTATGTCAAAATCAAACAGGGAAATGTCACACTGACTTTCTTAACACGCTTTACAGTCAAAGTTTGTCTGATTCAGATCACATTTGTGCAGTTGTGTGTGACAAAATCGGCAGCTTTACCTTTGACTAAAATGATCAGACGTGATGAATTCACATGTGTTTCAGCTTCTCTAACCGAGTTGATCATCAGAATTGTCGTCCTCCTGCTGGGGATGCTGTCGCTGATCACTGCCCTCTGCGTCACCTCTAAGGTACTGCACATCTTTATTCTGAGGAAGATTGTGTTCAATTGAGAACTAATCATTATATATTTAGTTAAATGAGACCTATAACAACGCATGTTTGCTGTCATGTGATTTCAGGCCAGCAGAAAACAGAAGCGGAGACAAGTGAACAGTGAGATTTAGGATCGGGGTCTCGCAGGTTCCAGGTCAGAAGGCGGGGGGTGAAGAGACCGGCGCCCAGAGGGAAGGAGAAGCATCTGCAAGGTGCTCCTTAACCCCCCTGTTGTCCTTCTGTGAAATATGACCCGTTTATAAAGACTTTCTGTATCAA
>NW_022605573.1:256284-258952 GCF_008692095.1 Etheostoma spectabile
AAAGAACGCTGAAAAAAGTGACAAATGTTGAAAAAAGAATTACAAAAGTGCAGAAAAATTAAACCAAAACAATCTTTTTTTAAAGGCTGAAAAAGTGACAAAAATATTGGAAAAAGAGACCAAAAAATTGTTACAAAATTGACTAAAACATAATAAAAAAATGTCCAAAAAGTGACCAACAAATTGGAATAAAATTGAAAAAAAAGTCAAAAAACATTAGAATAAACAAAAAATTGTTAAAAGACTAAAATATAATTAAACAAAGGGTGGTGTTTACTTATGGCCCCTGTATTTTCAGGAAGTACATTTATTCATTTACAATACATTATTCATTCACAAAGAAAATTGGTGTCCTTAAAGGTTGGATTTTCCTAATTTTTTTTAATTAAGGCATTAAGACCAATTTCCAAAAGATGTTTTTTTATTCCTCTTTTTAATCAACTTTAGCCTGGGTGTGTAAACTTGCTCAAGCCACAGTGTGTGTATATTATATTGTATATACAGTGTGTGTGTGTATATATATATATGTTATTTTTGACATTTCAGTGTGCCGATGTGCAGCAATCGGCACAATGACTGTTGTTGCCGATACTTATTATTATTCTTCCGCCACATTTTCGTCACACTACTAGTCCCGGAGCGTTGCCAACACGCGCTCACAAAATACATCGAAACGTGTATAATGATCGGGAATGGTGTGCTATGACTTTTCTAAGAGATTTGCCGGGCGGTTTTCACAAAATCGGCAAAAAACGGCAAACAATTTCTCATAGACTTGAATGGACAATATTTGGGAAATCGGTCAACATCGCTCAAAACACTCTTTGCGTTATTTTAAGTTTTGGATTCTCTTTTGTTTATAAACACATTTAATGAGCATGGTTGGAGGGAGCCTGAGATCTTAGAATTTAATTTAAATAATTGCTTTTCTGTAATGGACGTGATAAAATCACAAATTAAAGGATCTCTTATACATCGCCGCTGTCGGGCGTAAACCTTGGGGCGTTTCTCAATCTGTGTTCTTCTATGGACTTGTGTCCTTGTGTTCTTGTGAAACGTCATGTTTGGTGGCCAAAGTACTGACCCAATAACCAAGTTAGCATTTCGCCAAGAACAGAAAATCCGGATGTGATCTCGACACGCCCATTTTACCGAGGATTACACGGATGGTTAACTTGTGTGAACTTGGCCGGGCAGGTATCCAGCATTCAATCGGGGTGTAAAGCGCTTATGGTTCGGTACACATATTTTCACAAATTACGTCTATTATAAATCATAAATTCATTTTAAGATGTTTTAAGGCGAGAACAGCTGTGTAGATTTTGAATATAGGCAGTTGAACGAAAATTGATGGTGAATTAAAAAAGCCTTCGGAGTTTGAAAGCTCCGCAAACCCGGCGGGGAGCTTGCTACGCCAGCGGGGATGACTCTCGCGGCCGGTCAGTCAGTCAGTCACAGACCCCTCTGGCCCCACGTCTAGACAGACCCCTTGGCCCAAAATTTAGACCACTGCAGCAAGCCAGGTATAAGATATGTTAGATATTTTAAACAATTTTTTCCGCGTCATATAACATATCTGTCCTCTTCATCCTGGCTTCTCCCCTCTCGGATCTTCTGTTCCGGTAAAGTATACAGATGGCAGTGCCTATTTACCAGTCACTCTATATTTTAATACCTAGTTAACGTTTCTTTTTGCTTCAATTAAATTGAATCCGAACATGGTACAAGATTTTCCCCGCCGTTGTGTCGGTTTTATATAGTTATTGGGCCCGTGATACTCAATAGCAATTTAAATGAAAACCTGGAAGACTGAACAAAACAGAACAACAGGCGGGTGAAGGTGCCGTCCATGCTTTATTATGAATAACACATCAAAGCTAAACTATAAAGTTGCAAGCGCCCCTTGCTGGGGGTGTGCGCAATAAAGGAAGAACGCTTCGTCTCAAAACTGTCAACAGCGTTGTCTGCTTCTGAACTGCGAGTTCTGTTACCAGGTACAGCTAGACGTACGGTCTCCCCAAGAACACAAGTCCGTTCTTTGCTTACTTGGTATTGAGAAACGCCCCTTGTTTGTCCAAAACTACTGCTTCTCAGGAAATGAACAAAAAAGCTAATTTAAAGATATTTTATTGAGCTCTCAACATGGCATCACGATTTCGCCTGAATATACACGCCAACTTTCTGTAGTGGTGTGTATATTTAGTGTTATATTTAGTGTTATATTTAGTTTTATCTGTACATATTTTGAGCCATCCGTGTGTACGTCTACGCGGTTTACAGCAGTCTGAAAGCTACGGTTTAGTTTAGGAAAAGAACGGGGTTGGCTTTAGTAAAAGAAAAAAATGACTGTTGAGTTTAGGAAACGTGACACGTTCTCAGGGTTAGGGTTACGCTTAGGGGGGTTAGGTTGGGATTAGGGGGGTAAGGGTTAGGGTTAGGGGGGTTAGGGTTAGGGTTGAAAACTTCAGTCAGGAAGAGGAACGGCAGGGAACGTAGACACAAGACTGAAAAAAGGATCTGACAAAAGAAGAGGGAAGCACAGACGTTAATTACACAAGGTGATAAGGTAACGAGGGAACGAGGTGTTAAGGTAACGAGGTGATAAGGTAACGAGGTAAGAAGGTAACGAGGTACCAAGAGGCAGGTGACAAGAAGGCAGGGAAGCAGG
>NW_022605573.1:258962-259056 GCF_008692095.1 Etheostoma spectabile
CAGGTAATCACAAGAGCGGGAAGACACAGGAATTAAAACTAAAGACAGGACGTGACAAAAACCCGACTTCAAAATAAAACAGGAAACAGAACAT
>NW_022605573.1:259066-261884 GCF_008692095.1 Etheostoma spectabile
AGGGGGACACGAGACAGGGAACAACATAAGACCAGGGAGGGAACACAGAGAAGGGAAAGATAACAGGATAAAGAATACCCAAAACCATAACACAGATGGCTTTATGAATATAATTGATACAAGGTTCCTGCCCGGCAGCGACGACATACAGAATACCAAATGTATAATATTAATAATATTTGATTACTAGTGTGTAGTTGATTCGGATAGACTATTTATATATATATATATACTTATTTAAGTAGTATATCATCTAGATTATATATATAATAAGCGTATAATCTCACTTCCATTTTGGTTTTAACATTAATGCTCAGACTGTTTTGTTAATTTTTAATAAAACCATTAATCTTTAGACTAAACTTATGACCAAAGTCACTGAAAGGTTTTGAATGATTTTATGACTTGTAACTACTTACTTTTCCTATTTTTATTTACTTTATTCCCCTTTATTCTTTTACATGTACAATAAAACCTTTACTAAAGTATAATTAACAGGATGTCTATGTGTTTTCAGAGCGGTTTTCTTTGATTCTTGAGATTTATGGCACTCTGCAGACAGCGATTTTATCGGGTTAAAGCTATCAGAGAATGACCCCCCCCCCCCCCGCAACTTGCCAAAGGTCGGATTAGCTCTGTCTTTGATACGTTTTTGTTTAGAAAACCTGATCCATATGCGACACAATGTCATCAGACACAATTCAGGTCATTATAATCCATGATCCTGTCATTAGAATATGAGTCCATGTCTAGATGATCCAGCATTAGACAATGAGTCCATGTCTTACGAAACCAATAGAGTCTCATTGTCATTTAGAGAACACGTGTTAGAAAACTAGAGTCCATGTCATTAGAACCCACAACGATCCCAATCAGTCATAGAAGAAAGATCCATGTCCAGTAGAAACAATGCGTTCATGATTCGATGAGAAACATAGAGTCCATCACCGTCATCTAAATAAGACTTTCCACGCTCATAGAAACATGAGTCAATGTCTTAGAACATGAGTCCATCGTCCATTAGAAACATGAGTCCCACGTCATTGCAACACACATGAGTCCAACTCATTAGAAACATGATCCTGGGTCACCATGGTCATCCATGAGAAACAATTGAGTCCACGTCGTTAGAAACATGAGTCACCTGTATTTAGAACACGAAGAGTGCCGATGTCATTAGAAATCACACTGAGCTCCATGTCATTATAAGAATCACTGAGTCCCTGTCATTAGAAAACAATGAGTCCACTAGTCATTAGAACATCCCACTAATAAACAGATCGACCCGGTCATTAGGAAACCATGATCCCGATCAGTCGAAACATGACGTCCATGTCATTAGAAACAGATGATCCATGTCATTAGAAACTGAGTCAGTCGATTAGACATGCGCCATCAAATACCATGTCATTAGAAACATGAGGTTCCATTCTTAGACATCTGAGTCCATGTCAATCCTAGCAACAACCGAGCTACATTCTTAGAACAAAGGATCCATGTCAATTAGCCCCCACCGTGGCCCGTGCACGTTTGCACCGGCACCGTTGTACTTCTCTTCGCGTAAAGTGCATATGCGGAGTATGGAGGTGGACGCGTATGTCAACGGAGACGTAAACAGACCCCAAAGTAGTGACCCGTACGGCTCAACTTGACCTCTTGTATTGGCGGTACCGTCCGCCAACAGTTTGTATAGACATTATCCACAACGTAAATGAAAAACTGTTGTTTTCGTACTGACACTCATGTAATATCGCGCTGTTGAGAACAATGATTTCGACAAGGTAAACGCAATAAGGTCTGGATGACCTGTTGAGTGACACTTAAGCTACTATGTTCCCTATGTGAGACTGTGTGAGCTGCGTCTCACTGTTTTCACGCATCCCTTGAGGTACACGCCGACGAAAAACACCGGTGTATTGACGTGAGACATTCAAAGACAAGATAGTAAACTGCACAATTCTGAGGTCGAGCTGGAATGACGACGTTATAAAAGAGCAAGAGACATCTAACAGACGACAGCAGATGGCAGGGCGAACACACCAACTCTGGCATGGGTCGTGTAGCTGGTGAGTCGGGACTGTTGCTCTGGAGCTCAGGGAGACTCAAACTGTTTACTACAGTACAGCGTCTGGATGTAACTGTTGGTTCTATGGCTTTCTTCTATCTTTGTGATTAGTAATTACTGTCAATTGTTCATGGATGCTTGAGTTGCGAGGACCTACAAGCACAAGCATTGGTTCATCGTGTTATAACGCAAACCAAAATCGTTATTAAGTGAGCCAAATAGCATATTCTGGTTGGTCTGTATAATAAACAGGGGGAATGATTCAGATTGTCCATGATTGTCACGCAGGATCATATTTGGGCGGGATGGGACAATCCTACCTATCAGAGTCACTGAACAGAATGGTGCCAAATAGCCCCTGGCTGTGGGGCAACGCCAATGAAATATAATAGATACAAACTAAGTCGTATTACAGTACACTAAGTGAATATGCCGAGTATGTTAAACAACAATAAATAAAAGCAGTAGTATGGCATAGATGGAGAGGCTCTATTATATATGGACCGTTAACGTAGGTCAAACTCATCCTACAACATCCATTACATTAGTGTGGATACGATTATACTGAGCTAACCTGGTGAGGGTGCACAGAGATGATCCCCTTGCGGTTACAGTCAATACTGTGATGTTGTCTGATAATCGGAGTCCGGGGGTCAAAAACATTTCACGGAACTGCGTATAAGGAGAGATTTATGGCCCGCCTACCTTCCACAGAAGCTGGTTGTTCTGAATATGTTGCTATGACACACATGA
>NW_022605573.1:261909-262855 GCF_008692095.1 Etheostoma spectabile
TTTTAAAAAACCTTGATCCCATATTCTACGACAATGTCATCAGACGCATCGTCATGATAATCATGAAGTCCATGTCATTAGAATCATGAGTCCATGTCTTAAAACACATAGTCCATGTCATTAGAACATATCCATTGTCATGTCCATGTCCATGGTAGAAACAATGAGTCCATGTCATTAGGAAACTGAGTCCATGTCCATTAAACAGCAAGTCCTGTCCATTGATCATTAGTAACAATGAGTTCATTGTCATAGAAACAAGAGTCCCCCGTCATTAGAATAATGACTCCACAGTCATAGCAACAATGAGTCATGTCATTAAGAACAACTAGGTCCATCGTATAGAACAATGGTCCACGTCATTGAAACCTATTGAGTCATCAACATGACTCCATTCAGACAATCCACGAGTAGACACTCCCATGGAAATCCGTCATTAGACCATGGTCCAATTCTGATCAAGTTCATGTCAAGAAATCGATCCATTCTCGAACATGTCCATGTCTTAGAACACATGGAGTCCCTGTCATTTAAAACAATGATCCACGGCATTAGAAACAATGAGTCCATGTCACTTAGAAACAATGAGTCCATGTCTTAGAAAACCATGAGTCCGTATGTCATTGAATCATGAGTCCATGTCATTAGAACTGAGTCCAGATTAGAGTCCATGTCATTAGAACTGAGTCCTGATCAGTCATTAGAAACAATGAGTCCATGTCATTAGAAACAATGAGTCCATGTCATTAGCCCCACCGTGGCCGTGCATCGGTGCAGGCCAGTGTTTTGTTGCGAGGATGACGGTGACGAGCTCAGACCCGCGGTAGGCGTCACATGACCTCTGTATTGCGGTAACCGTCCCAGCCCTAGTTTATAGAATTCCACAACGTACATGAAAAACTGTTTGTTTCTAGATGTATTAGCCCTTTAAAAATGTATTTCGACA
>NW_022605573.1:262865-268428 GCF_008692095.1 Etheostoma spectabile
AGGTCTGGATGACCTGTTGATGACACATTACGAAATGTCACTTGAACTGGCAGCTTCCTGTTACGCGACTGGAGGAACCACAAAAAACCTGATTAGGAGATTAAAGACAAGATAGGAAACTGCACATCTGAGGAGAGCTGAAAGACACGTATAAGATCAAGAGACCTGAAGACGACAGAGAGGCAGGCGACACACCAACTGGACATGGGTCGTGTACTGGTGCTGTTCACGTTGCTCTGGAGCTCAGGTAGGACTTCAACCTGTTTAACTACAGTACAGCTGTCTGGATTGTTGTTGTTTCATGGACTTTTTCTATTTACTTTGATTAGTTAACTGTCAATTGTTTCTGGATGTTTGAGTTGAGGACAGCTCCGCTTGTTATCGTAAACGCAACAAAAGTTAAAGGCCAAAAAGTACTTTATTAAACAGTGATTGGATGTGAATGTGAGTCTTTGGCCGGGATGGGAACCCAACCCTCTGAGGACAGAGGTCCAAATGACCCGTAGGCTTTATGGCCAAATGATAATATAATAATACAATAATGATATAATACAATAATGATACAATAATGATAATATAATAATAATAATATAATGATAGATAATATACCTTTAACTATGTAAATATCCACACTCCTTATATTTCTATATCTGAGCAACTGTAACACAGAGTTTCCCTTCGGGGATCAATAAAGTATTTCTGATTCTGATTCTGATCTCTTTACACGTTGCTCTAGGAGAGATTTAGGCCTCACTCCACAGAAAGCTGGGTTTGTTCTGAATATGTTGCTATGACACACATGGATCAGGTTCAGGATCAGGGATCAGGTTAAATACAAATAAAAATAAAATGCCCTTAGACCTGGCGTTTCTCTTGCGTGTCAGTTGCGTGGCGTGCATGTTAGAAATAGGGCCAACGCCTATTTTTCAAGCGTTTTCATGCCAATAAAATACAAAAAGATGTTTGTCATTTTGACATAAATACATTTAATAAATGACATTTTGATGTTTGAAAGTCTCCAGGTGTTGACATAAATGCAGATATAAATGTAATGTTTTAATCAATTTTCAAATATTGCACCTGTTAACATAGAACCAAATATTGTGTATTGCCTATTTTGCCGTCAATACTGCAGACATCTTTGCTGTAATCAGTATATATATTTATATTAAATATGGTATTTCATTTCATCAATGGTAAACATACATGCGTACAGCCAGTTTGGTAAGGTTACCTGCAACAGTCAATAAAGAGTAGTTTTATTCTCCATGAAACAAGTTTGCTTTTTTTTTGGTAAGAATTATGCACACAAAAAAAATACACGCACACACACACACACACACACACACACACACACACATACATATATATTTTTTAAATATAATATATTATATTATAACACAACAAAAATGTGCAACTATTTTACAAAAAGAAACAGAAAACCAAGAAAAGGCCAAAAAATCGTGGAAGGATGCATTATTATTATAGAACCCGTAACTTCTAGGAAAGGGAAAAGCACAGACAGAGTCCGTGTGGGAGCATAATGTGTGTGTGTGTGTGTGTGTGTGTGTGTGTGTGTGTGTGTGTGTGTGTGTAGGGCTGGGCGATTTGGAGAAAATCAAATATCACAATATTTTAGACAAAATACCTCAATATCGATACCATAACGATATTGTAGTGTTGACTATTGGTGGTTTTACGAAATATTCGAATATTACTCTATATTCCAGTACTTTGAGAGACATGTCTTTATGTAATTATAACATATTTCTTGCAATAAATATTCCCTAAAATTATGAATGCTCATTTTTATCAAAGTAAGTGCAGTAGTACAACTAGCAGGAGACAGGTTATGACTGAGGTAAGTTTGGAGACACTATAAGTGATGTTTCTACTGAACTTCTCTGCCTGACCCGTCCAGAGCAGGACACATTTTTCATTTATTTTTTGTTTCTTTTAGGATTCCTCCCAGGTTTCCAGACAGAGGAAGAAGGTAAAACGGAGAAACTAGATGTAAATCAAGAATTACACAGCAGTTTTTGAAGTGTGCCGATGTGCTGCAATAGCAGCAATCGGCGCAATGACTATTATTGCCCATACTTATTATTCCGCCAGATGTTTGTCTCGCTACTAGCCCCGGAGCGTCGCCAACACGCGCACACAAAATACATCAAAACGTGTGTAATGATTGGGAATGGTGTGCTATGACTTTTCTAAGAGATTTGCCACGTGGTTTTTACGAAATGGGCAAAAAACGGCAATAAATTTCTCATAGACTTGAATGTGAAATATTTGGGAAATCGGTCAACATTGCTCCATATGCCAGCTCTTTGGGACCGTGCTGTATCGCCATACTATAACGTAGAAACATGATTAAAAGTTTCAACCGAAGACAAGACTTTGGCGTTTATTGGGCTGAATGGGCATTCAGATATCAATCACGGTTTCTCTCAAATCCCAGTTTACGTATCGTCCCGTTTTCAGACCGTCTCAGATTTTCCAATGTGTGTGTATGTGGTGAATGTTGAGAGCTAGAGTGGAGGACAGAGTGGGGAAATTTAAAAAATCATCTTGATTCTTTCTCTATAACTTGCTCCAACGCCAACAATTCTAACTTGTCATGGCCAATTTATACATCAAAACGCAGGTATTTGTGTCCAGTTTCAGCTAATGTGCTGTATGCGATATGAATTATATTTTTTGCTCAGCAACCTTTCAAATGACAAGAGTTCCCAATCTTTCTCCATTCACTGCCATGTTTGCCATTTTATTGATAGCTAGTATCCCTTTGATTATTTGATAATTTGTTTGAGAGCTTGTTCAGTATCTGAATAGCTGCTGACAGCAGGTGCCAGGTGCAGTCGTTAACTGATTACAGATAAAAGAGATGACATCACAGAGATGAAAGGCTTCCTATTGGTCCTTAGTAAACAGGCAACCATACTCTGTATGTCTGTCTGTCGACATCCCTCTCTCAGACACACACACACAGACAGACACACACACACACGTCCTAACGTCTTAAATAGTTTTTAAAAAGTTATATCTCTGAAGGGTTAGGACACTTATTATTTTTTATTAGGTTTTATTGCTATTTGCATGTGCCTCAAGTAGGAGGCACACTGATAAAATTTCTGCAGAATTTTCTAGTTTTACTAATTACTCTCTTTTTGCAAAGAAACTCTCGCACACTGTCTGACTTGATACATTTAAAAAGGTTTTAGATCTAGGTTTAGTACTGAATAGAGCCCGACTGATTTTTAAGGCCGATACTAATACAAATACTTGGTTATTTAAAAATCCGATATTCCAATATATATGATTAAAAAACAAAGAGAAACGCGTAACTAGACAAACAGATTTCAGTTATTTGTAGTTATTCATGAGTTCTCACTAAAATAATATGATAATAATAATATGTTTTATTGCACAACAGACAGAGGGAACACAAAATATATTAAAGTTCTGAAATTCTGTGCAGTAAAATCAGTGTTGCCAACAGGGACAGTTGTTAGCGTCCTCTGGTGGACATATGCACGCCATCACAACAGGGACGTTGTAGAGCTCCTCTGGTGGACAACATGCAAGCGCCATCACTAACAGGGACGTGAGAGCGTCCTCTGGTGGCAGACTATGCAACGCCATCACTAACAGGGAACGTTGTAGAGCGTCCTCTGGTGGCAGACTTGCAACGCCATTCACTACATGGACATTGTAGAGCGTCCTCTGGTGGACAGACTATGCAACGCCAACACTCATGACATGGTTGACGTCCGTTTTTATTTTTTAAATATTTATATATATATTTATACTTTATCAGAAATTTTATTTGTCATTAAAAATGAAAGACAAATTACATTTTTATTGGCCATTAAAAATGCAAATATGGATGGATCGGGAAATGCCTATTATCGGCCAATAATATCAACGATATATCGGTGGGGCTCTGGTTCCGAAACGTCACCAGTTCTTAAAGTTATCTTTACAAGTTAGAGTGTGCAGGAGTTTCTTTTAAACCTTTGACCTACTCGTCTCTCTCCTACTCACCTGTCTCATGCAATAGATGTACCAAATATTTCTCTGTACTAATTACTCCATCACCTGTGTTCAGATATTGATGATATGCGGTTGATGGGAGGATCCAGCCGCTGTTCTGGTGTGCTAGAGGTGAAGAGCCAGGGAGAGTGGACAGAAGTGGAGGACTGGGACTGGGACCTGAAGTTAGCAGACGTAGTTTGCAGACATCTGGACTGTGGCTCTGTGGTTCGAGCTTCATCAAAAAGACGTTCAGACCCTTTTAGCAGAATCACACCTTCCTGTCCCGAGTCTGGACCTAGACTGAAGAAATGTTTAACAAAGAGGACTATAATTTTTCCAACCAGTTTGGAGATCATCTGCTCAGGTAACAACCATCAGTAACACAACAACACAAATTCCAAAGCAAGCTCAAAGGTAGGCTTGTTGTTGAGGCTCAGGGCTTCAAACCTTCCAAGATGTTCCTCTTACATCAGCTCCCAGAAGGGGACGGTCTCTTATCTGGCCTGTAACAACGACTTATGTAATAACTTATTAACTAAAATTTCAAATTGTAATGTATTTATAATTCATTTTGTAATAACAATTGCATAGTGTAATAATTTTTCCCATTTATTAATAAAATACCGCTACAGAGCTCTGTGATGCCAGGTGGAAGTTGTAGGTAGATGATGGAGAGCTCCGTCAACAATACAGTAGTTTGTAGTTCAGTTTACCTGATGAAGGGGACTTGAAGGGGACCTCTGTCTGATTCTCTCTCTCTGTTCTCCAGACTCTGTCAGGCTGGTGAATGGGACTAGTCTGTGTTCAGGCAGACTGGAGGTAAAGTCTACCCAGTCTACCCAGTCCTGGTCCTCAGTGTGTGAAGAAGGCTTTGACCTGCAGGATGCAGAGGTGGTCTGCAGGGACCTTGGCTGTGGGGCTCCTTCAGTCCTCCAGGGGGCGCTCTATGGAGACATGGAGGCTCCAGTGTGGACCAAAGAGTTCCAGTGTAGAGGCCATGAGTCTGCTCTGCTGGACTGTGACAGCTCAGATAGAAACACCTGCTCTTCTGCCAAAGCTGCTGGACTCACCTGCTCAGGTAGAGGAGAGGAGCTGTAGCTTTGAATTGAGTTTCTATTTTAATAAATGTGACATGATCTATTTTTACTAATTACTCTTGTCTGCTCAGAGCCCGATAATTTCCAGTTGGTGACAGGATCCAGTCGCTGTGCCGGTGAACTGGAGATGAAGAAAGATGGAGAGTGGAATAAAGTGGTTGATAAAGATTCTGCCTGGAACCTAAAGGCAGCAGATGTAGTGTGTAGACATCTTGACTGTGGCTCCGTGGTTTCAACAGAGAGGAAAGTGATGGAGTGGTCCACAAGAGGTTGGAGGATTAGCTCAACCTGTTTTCAGTACACATCTTCAGTTAGGGAATGTGTATTAACAAAGTCATATGTTTCCAGTTCCATTCTGGAGATCAACTGCTCAGGTAACACCACACCAACAATACTTCAGCTATAACTGTAATCTCAGTCTTTTTGCT
>NW_022605573.1:268451-268619 GCF_008692095.1 Etheostoma spectabile
TTTGTTCAAAGCGTCCAAACGAGGTACCATCCACGCTAAAGAAGATCCAGGAGAAGTCATCAAGAATAAGAGCTTAGTTTTACACTCCATCTGACAGTGCGACATGGTTGCAGGTGCACGCAGAAATGCATAGGTTTATGGGAAATGAAAAGGCAGCATTGAGTAAGT
>NW_022605573.1:268629-268785 GCF_008692095.1 Etheostoma spectabile
AGCCAGCAATGGAGACCTACAGCTGTATGTACCTGACTCAGAATTAAGCTAAATCAGATTTGGCTGTTCAATATGAATACAAAAGCGCTGTGTTTGATGATCCACCCAGCCACCCTGACCTTTTTGCAACTTTTACGTTGCTAAGCGCCTCATATC
>NW_022605573.1:268795-270471 GCF_008692095.1 Etheostoma spectabile
CTTTGCCTTGCATTTTTTCAGAACGCAGTGCGTTAAAAAAACTTCTGTAAAAAGAGAAAAAGTGGCCAAAGCATGTGATTTGGTGGTTGCCTAGCAATACTTAAAAAAACATGCAACTGGCAGCGCTATTGTATTGTAAGATGTTACTGTTATTTTGCAATGCCATACATTTATACACTTTCAATTCTCTGTCTGCATGTTTTTATGTCTCTCTCTGTTCTCCAGACTCAATAGGTGGTGGAATGGATAGCTGTGTTACGGCAGACTGGAGGTAAAGTCTAACCAGTCTACCCAGCCTGGTCCTCAGTGTGTGAAGAAGCTTTGACCTGCAGGATGCAGAGGTGGTACAGGAGGAGCTTGGCTGTGGGGCTCTTCGTCCTCAGGGGGCGCTCTAGGAGACATGGAGGCTCCAGTGTGGACCAAAGAGTTCCAGTGTAGAGGCCATGAGTCGCCTGCTGGACTTGGACAGCTCAGATAGAAACACTGCCTTCTGGCAACAGCTGCTGGACTACCTGCTCAGGTAGAGGAGAGGAGCTGTAGCTTTGAATTAACGGTACCACTTTATTTAAAGTGTGCAAAAGACTGAGATGAAACCGGTCATGAACATGAACAAATATTTTGTCATTTAGTGTCATTCGGTAAAATGAGACTTTTCATTCAAAGTTAAAACAGTTTAAGATGTTTGTGTTATGACGATTTGAAATTAAGCAAAACAATATAACCTGGCAATTAAACCTTTTTAAGTCGTGATTCACTTGGATCTTTAACCCGAGTCTTTAACTTGAATCACGAATCGTGAGTCTCTACTATAATTCACCTACAGTTCAATTTAAAAATCTAAAATGATTTGTGCCAGACACAAACCTCTTTCAACATTAACTACTACTACTATTCCTAGCCAATCTTTATAATGTGGAATTGTTGTTGCCTTACAATTCTGAAGGCAACAACAACTCCACAAGTCAACTCAAGCAACCGAGTGAGTAGTCCGACCCGCAGACTCAAAGCCAGAAGCTCGCAGACAATGGGATTAACTCGACAACTCACAAGCCCTCAATGACTCACGAGCCTTCGGTGACTCGTGAGTTCATTGACTTGCTTGCACAAGTCAATGAATCCCGTGAATCAGGCGGCTACATTGTTGTCCTCAGAGTAAAGCAAATCAACAACAAAAGCCATTCTTTCACTGCTTAAATAACATACACTGTTCTGCACGTGGCCTAGCTAGGTTTACTGTGGGTTTTGTTGTATACATGTAGTACTCTATGTTAAAATGCAATTAGGTTGAGCAAACAGTCCAAAACATTGCGGGCTCGCCTTGCAGCTCGGGCTTGTAGACAACTCACGAGTCCTCGATGACTCGTGAGCTCTCGCATGAGACAGTCAATTGCACCAATCAGCCGACTATGAGTGGACCTGTAGCAGACGAGTGCGTGAGCGAGCTCAGAGTAAAGCAGATCCACAACAAAAGCAGTTCTTTCACTTCTGAAATAACAAACAGTGTTCTGCACGTAGCCTACTGTAGGTTTGGTGGTATAAATGTAATACGTTAATAAGCAATTAGGTCAAGCTCACAGTCCAATTAAAAAAAAAAAAGTTTTCTTATTCCTAGCAATACAGATTCAAGGAGAGAGAGAGGAGCTCAGTGCATAGGTGTAATTCAAAAGTGGCCAGTG
>NW_022605573.1:270481-270592 GCF_008692095.1 Etheostoma spectabile
ACCCCCCCAGCAGTCGTCTAAACCAATCATGTCCCATTAATGCATGTCACTAACTTAGCCTCTTGTCAGGAGCCCTTGTGCTCCTGGATCGTGGTTGAAGCTGCTGCCATG
>NW_022605573.1:270602-270717 GCF_008692095.1 Etheostoma spectabile
ACGGCCATGCACTTCTACTGCTAGAATTATTAGTCCTACTTCTGATATCTTTACTGTTACTATGACATATGTATACCAGGTTATATGTCTAGGTTATTAACACAGAGATTGTTGT
>NW_022605573.1:270747-270915 GCF_008692095.1 Etheostoma spectabile
GATGTCAGGTTGTCAGGAGGAGCCAGTAGCTGTGCTGGTACGCCAGAGATGAAACAACGGGGACAGTGGAGACCAGTGACGGACTGGGATTCTGACTGGAATGTGGACTGGGACCAGAAGTTATCATCTGCAGTGTGTAAACGGCTGGACTGTGGTTCTGCTGTTTCC
>NW_022605573.1:270940-275608 GCF_008692095.1 Etheostoma spectabile
ATCCACAAAACTCCCTCCCATCCAATCAGACTGGAACACAAGACCCAACTGATCCCCACACAGGTGTTTTCTGAAGAGGCTGCATGCTTATGTTTATGGAAACAGCAAACCACAGTCCGCCTTACACACTGCAGAGACAAAACTTCTGGTCCCGTCCACATTCCATGCAGAATCCGCCATCCGGTCACTGGTCTCCACTGTCCCGTTGTTTTTGCAACTCTGCGTACCAGCACAGCTACTGGCTCCTCCGGACACCTGACATCATCAGCTCCTTGAACAGAGACCCACATAACTAATACGTGTAATGAAGTCATTTTATAAGTACATTGGTACACTTTAATCTGAGGGTCTGCTAAGAGTGACCTGACACCATCATGAACATAATGATAGTTTTTCATTAATGACTTTAAAACCAGACAAAATCATCTTTGTTAATAACCTAGACATATAACCTGGTATCCAGATGTCTAGTACCAACAGTAAAGATATCAGAAGTAGACTACGAATCTAGCAGTAGAAGTGGGCGTCAGCAGACCATGGCAGCACTTCAACCACGATCCAGGAGCCCAAGTGCTCCTGACAGCGGCTAAGTTATGACAGCTTAATGGGACTGCTTGGTTTAGAACCTGCTGGGGGGTGCACTGGGCCACTTGTGAATTACACCTACGCACTGAGCCCTCTCTCTCCCTTGAATCTGTATTGCTGATAAGAAAACTTTTTTTTTTTAATTGGACTGTGGAGCTTGCCCTAATTGCTTATTAACCGTATTACATTTTACCACCAACCTACGTAGCTACTTGCAGAACACTGGTTTTGGTTATTTTCGAGTTGAAGAACTGCTTTTGTGGGGCTCTGCTTTACTCTGACTCGCTCACGGCACTCGGCTGCTACAGGTCCACTCATAGTCTGCTGATTGGTGCAATTGACTGTCTCCTTGCAGAGCTCACGAGTCATCGAGACTCGTGAGTTTGTCTACAAGCCCGCTGCAAGGCGAGCCCCAGAATGCAATGTTTTGGGACTGTTTTTGCTCAACCCTAATTGCATTTTAACAATAGAGTACTACATATAGCACAAAAACCCCCAGTAAACCTACTCCACGTGGCAAACTTGTATGTTATTTAAGCTGTGAAAGAAGGCTTTTGGTTGTTTGTATTTTGCTTACTCTGTTACAACAATGACCGCCTGATTCACGGCATCATTGACTTTGCAAGCAGTCAATGAAACTCACTATCGACCGACCGCTCGTGAGTCATTGAGGGCTTGTGAAGATGTGTCGGTTAATCCCATGGTCTGCGAGCTCTGGCTTTGTTTCCTGCGGTGTCGACTAACTCACTACTCACATGTTGCTCGAGTTTACCTTGTTGTGTGTTTTTTGGTTTGTTGCCTTCAGATTGTAAGGCAACAACAATTCCACATTATAAGATTGTCTAGGATGTAGTAGTTAGTTAATGTTTAAAGCGGTTTGGTCTGGCACATCATTTTAGATCTTTAAATTGAACTGTAGTGAATTATAGTATAGACTCACGTTCGTGATTCAAGTTAAAGACTCGGGTTAAAGACCACAGTGAATCCACGACTTAAAAAGGTTTAATTGACAGGTTAATATTGTTTTTGCTATTTCAAAATCGTCAGCCAACATGCTTAAACTGTTTTAACTTTGAATGAAAGTCGTCATTTTAAACCGAATGACACTAAAGTACAAAATATTTGTTCATGTGCAGACCGTTTTTCATCTCAGTCTTTTGCACACTTTTAAATAAGTTGTACCGTAATTCAAAGCACCGCTCCTCTCCTTCTACCTGACGTAGTCCAGCAGCTGTTGGCCAGAATAGGCAGTGTTTCTAATCTGGAGCTGTCCCAAGTCCAGCAGCGCGACTCATGGCCTCTACAACACTGGACTCTTTGTCGCACACTGGAGCCTCCATGTCTCCCTAGAGCGCCCCTGTAGGACAGAAAGAGCCCCACAGCCAAGCTCCTCGGGCTGTACCACCTCTGCATCCTGCAGGTCAAAAGTCTTCTTCACACCTGAGGACCAGGACTGGGTAGACTGGTTAGACTTTACCTCCAGTCTGCCGGACACATACTATCCATTCCACCACCTATTGAGTCTGGAGAACAGAGAGAGGACATAAAAAACCTGCAGACAGAGAATTGAAAGTATAAATGTATGGCATTGGCAAAATAACAGTACATCTTACAATACAATTCGCCGCCAGTTGCATGTTTTTTTAAGTATTGCTAGCAACCCACCAATCCGATGCTTTTGGAGCCACGTTATTTCTCCTTTTTAACAGAAGTGTTTTTTAACGCATGCGTTCTGACAAATGCAATGCAAGAGGCAGAGGATATTCGGGCCTTAGCAAGGGGTAAACGTTGCAAAAAGGTCAGGGTGTTGGGTGGATCATCCAAACACAGCGCTTTTGTATTCATTTGAACAGCGCAATCTTATTTTAGCTTATAATCTGAGTCCCATCATACAGCTGTAGGTCCTCCATTGCTGGCTGAATAAATACTTCTCCAATGTGCCTTTTTCATTTCCATACACCTATGCAGTTCTGCGGCACCTGCACCATGTCGCCCCTGATCAGATTGTAGTGTAAAACTAAGCGCTTATTCTTGATGACGTCTCCTGGATCTTCTTTAGCGTGGATGGTACCTCGTTTGGACGCTTTTGAACCAAAAGTATCTGGTGAAATTAAATGCAGCAAAAAGCTGAATTACAGTTTATAGCTGAAGTATTGTTGTGTGGTGTTTACCTGAGCAGTTGACTCCATAATAACCGGAAACATATTACTTTGTTAATACCATTCCCTAACTGCAGATTTGTATGAAAAACAGGTTGGCTACTCCTCCAACCCTTGTGGACCACTCCATCACTTTCCTCTTGTTTGAAACACGAGCCACAGTCAAGATGTCTACACACTACATCTGCTGCCTTTAGGTTCCAGCAGAATCTTTATCACCACTTTATTCCCCTCTCCCTCTTTCTTCATCTTCCGCAGGTCACCGGTCACAGCGACTGGATCCTGTCCCAACTAATTATCGGGATCTTAGCTACAGAGTAATTATAAAAATAGATCCTGTCCCATTTATTAAAATAGAAACTCAATTCAAAGCTACAGCTGACTCTCCTCTACTACCTTAGGCATGTGAGGTCCGCAAGCTTTGGCCAGAAGCGTCGGTGTTTTCTCATCTGAGCGTCACAGTCCACATGAAGCAGCCTCATGGCCTCTACACTGGAACTCGATTGGTTCCACACGGAGCCCATGTCTCCATAGAGCGCCCCCGGATGACTGAGGAGCCCCACAGCCAGGTCCCTGGCCAGACCACCTCTGCATCCTGCAGTCAAAGCCTTCTTCACACACTGAGACCAGGACTGGGTAATTGGTAGACTTTAAACCTCCCAGTCGTCCTGAACACAGACTAGTCCCATCCCACCTGACAGAGTCTGTAGACACAGAGAGGAGAATCAACGAGGTCCCCTTCAGTCCCCTTCATCAGTACACTGAACTACAACTACTGTATTGTTGACGGAGGCCTCCATCATTCTACTACAACTTCCACCTGGCATCTCATCGCGCTCGTGCGGTATTTTATTACTACATGGGAAAATTATTACACTATGCAAGTGTTATTACAAAATGAATTATAAATACATTACGATTGGAAATTTTAGTTAATAAGTTATTACTACTCTTGTTACAAGGCCATATAAGAGAACCGGCACCCTTCTGGAGCTGATGTAAGAGGACCATCTTGGAAGTTTTGAAGCCCTGGCATCAACAACAACCTACCTTTGAGCTGTTCTTTGGAATTTGTGTTGTTGTGTTACTAGGTTGTTACCTGAGCAATGATCTCGCACCTGGTTTGAAAAATTATAGTCCTCTTTGTTAACCTTTCTCAGTCTAGGTCCAGACTCGGGACAGGGAAGTGTGATTCCTGCTAAAAGGGTCTGAACGTCTTTTTTGATCGAGCTCGCAACCACAGACAGCCACATCCGATGTCCGCAAACCTACGTCCTGCAACTTCAGGTCCCAGTTCCCAGTCCCTCCCACTTCTGTACACTCTCCCCTGGCTCTTCACCTCTAGCACACCAGCACAGCGTCTGTATCCTCCCATCACCCGCATATCACAATTCTGACCCAGGTGATTGGAGTATAGTACGAGAATATTTGGTACATCTATTTCATGAAAGTGAGTAGGAAGGAGACGATAGGTCAAAGGTTAAAAGACACTCCTGCCCTCTCACTTGAAAGATAACTTAGGAACTGGGACTTTCGTAACCAGAGCCCACCGATATGGTTGATATTATTGGCCGATAATAGGCATTTCCCGATCCTCCATATTTGGCATTTTTAATGGCCAATCAAACTGGTACTTTGTCTTTCAATTTTATGAACAAGTTTCAGGACAAGCTACCAGAACCTGGAGGTGGTCTGCTCAGGTAACCTTGTATGATTTTTTATATAGACCTTAGTGGTCCCTAATACTGTATCTGAAGTCTCTTTTATATAGGACTTAGTGGTCGCCGCCCCCCCAGGTTAGAGCAGAGCCCTAAATATTAACAACATCCACCCCTGGATATAACACGTTTTACTTTCCTCACTTTAACAAAATAAAGACGATGATGGTAAGATTTTAGATTCTTGATATGTGGTCTTCATTTTT
>NW_022605573.1:275633-298434 GCF_008692095.1 Etheostoma spectabile
TCTAAAACCATTCTTTGGAGGGGGGGGGCTAAATTCTCATGCAGAAAACATCCAAATGTACAAGTGGGATTCTATAACTGTTCCTTTGCGATGGTAAAGGTTTGTTAGTAGCTGTGTGTCTGTCGGGTCTCTCTAGGAAAGCTCCTCCTGATATCACCCACGCCTGAACTGCTCTGGTCTGGCTGTGAGAGCCGAGTCCTCCATCTGGCTGGGAGATCCTACTCTGGGCCCTGCGCTCCTCCTGCCTCTTCACCCAGCAGGTCTCAGCACCACAGGTGATCCAGCTCCATCTTGTCCTCTGGTCTTGGCGTCTGTCCTCTGCTGGCCTAGAGAAACATGACAGGAAATGTCTTAGAAACCGTTTCTTCTCCAGAAGAGATGCGCTGCTCTTCCACACAGGGTCAGTGACCAGTCAAAGCAGCGTGAGGCCAGTTCAGATTAATTCTTTTTATATCAGGATCTTATTCAGTCCTCTGTCAAACCTGGCCGGGTAATTAGATTTTAGTGCTGCTGGGGCCGGGACAAGAGGAATTAGTGGAAGAGAGACAGAAGTTATAGAGAAGCCACGTTACAGCAGATGAAAGGAAAAGACAGATATCTGCATATCTACCAGGGTGTCCCACATCACAACACATCAGACTGGTGAATTTTTTTTCTATCGAAATGCATTTATTCAATACTATGTGAAAGGGCTTCTACTTTGCGTTTTTCTCTATTGATGTTCAGTTTGCTTACAGATACAGTATTAGGGACCACTAAGGTCTATATAAAAGAGATCAGAATACAGTATTGGGGACCACTAAGTCTATATAAAGAGACTTAGATACAGTATTAGGGACACTAAGGTCTATATAAAGAGACTTCAGATACGTATTAGGGGACACTAAGGTCTATAAAAAGAGACTTCAGATACAGTATTAGGCTATATGGTTTTGTGTTGTTTTTGGTTTGGTGTGTGTGGTGTTGGTGGGTGTTGTGTGGTGGTTGTGTGTGGTGTGTGTGTGTGTGTGTGTGTGTTTGTACCTTGAAGTAGCAAAACAGGGCAGCAGCGGACACGAGACCCGCAGCCCAGGACCACCGTCTGATGACCAGATGTGTTACAGAGGCTGAACACATTTACAATCATTCTGATGGACGCTCATAAACGGAATGTGTTTTCATACAGTCAAATAGTTTATATAAACCGGCTGATTCAATGTCAGGTTTTCAATAAACAAATAGTTAATCATCAAATAAATGCAAATTTAAAGCGTAAAACCTTCTGTTGTCAAGGGTCAAATCTGACCCTTAAAAAATGCTTATCGAAATATGGTTTCTTTAACCAAATTACCACAAAAAAATGGACCGAATTATACAACGCTTTGAAAATACAAATGATCACTTATTCCTCTGATCTTGACTTTAGTCAAATAATTCTAATTCCTGCTTTTTTAACCAAATTTAGGTATAATTCTATATAAATGAGGGTATTGACATAATTCCAAAAGTATGTAAAACTAGTAAGGTGGTGTTAGTGAAACTAAAAAATCTGAAAAGGGAAAAAAATGTCAAATTTTGTCAATTTTTAACCCGGAAGGACACACAAGGGTTAAACAGACTTCAGCAGCCTTAAATCATACTTCATATGGGCGTTATACTTCGTCCCAGTTTGCAAGGCTTTTTTCCTTCCTTATTCAGAGATTATTCTGACCAGTAGCAGGAAACATGTGTGTTTTTAACAATGGAAACAGTTGGCACCTCATGACTGTTATCTAATCTAGCAGTAATATCTGAGCATGTATTCCATGCAGTCATTTGATCTAGATTGTCTATAAGTCACTCCTGCGAGGAGTGAGATGGAGCGGCCGGCTCTCAGAAGAGAAGTTATGGGAGAAAACATAGAGGTAGTAAACACAGCGGTACTCCCCCGGTGGGTGGGGTCTGCAGCAGAGAACAGGAAGTGGGCCGAGGTGATTGACAGCTGGCAGGGTGTAGTGTAGTTCTTCTGTCTGGGTCGGGGGTGTTGAAGATGACTGGAAGGAGCCTCCTGGGTATGGGGCAGGATGGGGCAGCTGATGGTGAAGTCGGAGCCCATGAGCACTCGCGTCCCTGCTGTGGCCTAGAAACCCCGTCAATGTGGGTGGAGAGGAGTGTTTGGCTGAGCCAGCAAATCTGGAAAAAATGAAGACCACATATCAAGAATCTAAAATCTTACCATCATCGTCTTATTTTGTTAAAGTGAGGAAAGTAAAAGGTTATATCCAGGGGGGATGTTGTAATATTTAGGGCTCTGCTCTAACCTGGGGGGGGCGGCGACCACTGTCCTATATCAAAAGAGACTTCAGATACAGTATTAGGGAACCATAGGTCTATAAAAAATCATAAAGGTTACCTGAGCAGACCACCTCCAGTTCTGGTAGCTTGTCCTGAAACTTGTTTCACAAAAAAATCCCGTCCCATCCAATCAGACTGAACACAAGAACCATGATCCCCCACACAGGTGTTCTGAAGAGCTGCTGCTTATGTTTATGGAAACAGCAGAACACCGTCCAGCCGTTTACACACTGCAGATGAAAACTTCTGGTCCCAGTCCCTTCCAGTCAGAATCCCAGTCGTCTGGTCTCCACTGTCCCCGTTGTTTCATCTCTGGCGTTCCAGCACAGCTACGGCTCCTCTGACAACCTGACATCATCAGGCTCTTAACAGAGACACACAATAATAAAAAGTTAATGAAGTCATTTTATAAGTACATTGGTAACACTTTATCTGAAGGGTGTGCCTAGAGTGACTGACACCATCGATAACATAATGTATAGTTTGTTCATATGACTTTAAAACCAGACAACAATCTCTGTGTTAATAACCTAGACATATAACCTGGTATATATGTCATAGTAACAGATAAAGATATCAGAAGTAGGACTAATATTCTAGAGTTAGAAGTGCAGGCGTCAGCAGACAATGGCAGCACTATTCGGGGTCTAAAGGAAAATCCCCAGCGCTAACACATCTTTGACTTCCAGCTGTCAACCCCCCGTCTCTAATATAGAACATCAGCATTACATTAAACAATTTTTATACAGTATATATGAACCTGTGTTGCTGAAATAAATTTGAATTGATAAGGATGATTTTGATAATTTGTTGTATTATGCTGTCCGTGTCTGATGAGACGAATTTGTGTTGATTAAACACACTGTCCTTCCAGGTGACGTGATGTGACTGAACTGTGAAGCTAAATAAACGCAGCCTTGCCCCCATGTACTCGGCCTTGTTATCCTTCTTGTTATCCAATTCAACAACTTAATTGTATTTATACACGAGCGCCATCTTGTGGTCACAGGGAGGAACTTCAACACCACATAAAGTCAATCTGAAGGAAACACTGGAGCTCGTCAGCATGGGACACAGTCAACAGAGAACTGGACTACAAAGCAAGATTTTGTGCTAACAAGGTAACTTCAGGTTCAACCCAGGGTGTTGTGCATCACTTGTTACCGGGTTAAATCATAGTGGTAACTAATGCTGAACACCTAACCTGCCAGGCAAACCCGGTTCCTTTCAAGATTCAAGTTATTCTGAGTCCCTCCCTGAACTGAACCGGGTTGTGCGAGTCACTTGAGTCAGCCTTGCTAGAGGAGAGCCCGAGCCGAAGCCAGCCTGCAATGTTCCAGACTGTCTGATCGAACTACTGCATGTATACACCAAACCTACAGTAGGCATGAATTTGAATTTGGCCTTGTCCGTGGGATGTCGGCCCGTTCTCACTCCTGCTTGGTCTTCGGCTCTCAGAGTCCCATGCTGAGACAAAGTCTGGCACGTGGGACCGGTTGAAGTCGCGGGAAACTCCGGTTATTGGTCAAACTTGCAATTAAGTTGCAGTGATTGGTCAAAAATGCGACTCACACCCAAGTCACGGTGATTGGTTGAATTTGCGTGACTTGGCATGATCGTGACATCGCGAAAAATCTTGGAGGGACTGAATCGACTCTCCTAAACACTCGAGGTCAAATGCCTAACCCCAACCAATCAGGGCCCTTGGTGAGGTCCTAGAGGAATTTGGGACACTAAACTGCAGGACCGCTGTTGTTAGGGTTAGTAAAGCTGGGTAACTGAAATACATCTAGAGCATGCTGATCTGGATTGTAGTAGGATACAGGTCTCAAACTCAACCAGAAACACAACTTGTGTGCATAAAAAACACAATAAAGTAAATCAACTTACAGGACGCACACATCATGGCTGGCTGGAGGGGAAAAATGAGCAAGGCTTTGTTTCTAGCCTCTGATTAAGTGGATTGATTTCACCTGAAGGGGGCGGGTCCTTCTTAAGGAGCGTTTGATTTTAACTCCCTGCCTCAGGTGTGGTCAGGTGGCCTCTGTGGTGAGCGTTGGAAGGCTTCAAAAAAGCAAAAAAAAAAAAAAGCATTAAAAACAGTATCAAAAAAGCATTGTAGGTATATGTATGTATGTATATATAAATATACATACATAGAACCCACACACATATATATATATATATATATATATATTTTGATGGGTAATTTTGGGGCGTCTTATTCAATTTTATAGTATTGTAAAACAAATGGAAGTGTTGTTGAAATAGTATTGAGTAAAAGTTGACATATTCCAGTCTGTGATTATCATCAACATCCATTCCTTTAATTTTAGTCTCAATAATTCCTAATTTCTGCTTTTCTAACTCAAACATCAGGTATAATTTCCTATAAATGAGGTTTATTGAACATAAATTCCAAAATAACTGTAAAACTAAAGTTAATAGGTTAGTGTTACGTAGTGTTGAAAACGTCAAAAAAGTGACAAATATCAAAAATGTGGGAAAAAACAGAGAGAAACGTAAGAAAAGTTAAAAACGTCGATAAAAAGCATCAACTAAATTGTTAATTTTCAATTTTGTCGGGAACACAAGGGTTACATTTTTTATTTTTTATTTTAATAATTATTTGGTTAACCTACTAGAATATCTGACCTATTAAAGAGTGTCTTTATATAACCGACCTTGTGGTTTTAAGGAGGTTTTAAAGTCTTTTACTCACACCAGTGGTCCCCTTTGAGACCGTGACCCTCACACAGCCCATCCCAGGCCTGGTGCCCTCCAGGTCGGGCTGGGCGATATGCAGAAAATCACATTTATGTATTTATTTGATTAGGAATATGCACATTAATCAACATTTCTGTACATGCGCCAGTGTTGTTAAACAGTGATGGCTGTGACTGTGAGTCTTAGGCCGGGATGGGAGAGACTCAACCTTGAGGACGAGGTCCAAATGGCCCGTAGGCTTATGGCCAAATGATCTCTTTACACGTTGTATAGGAGAGATCAGGCCTCACGCCACATGAAAGCTGAGTTTGTTCTGATGATGTTGATATGAAAACTGGAGCAGGTTCAGGATCAGGGATCAGGTTAAATGCAAGATAAAAAATAAAAATGCCACTTAGACCTAAGGCACAGTGCGGTGGCGTTTTCAAGCGTGTCAACGTTGGCGTGGACGTGAATGCTGAAATAGGGCCAACGCCTATTTTCAGCATTCAGCCATAAAACACAAAAAGATGTGTATATGGTATTTTGACATAAATACCATTATAAATGACATTTTGATGTTGACGGTCTCAGGCTGTGTGGGGGGAGCGTAATATGTATGTGTGTGTGTGGTGTGTTTTTTGTGTGTGTGTATAGGCTGGCACGATAGGACGAAAATAAAAATCACAATATTTTAGCACAAAATACATCATATCGATACTGTAAGATATTGTGGTGTTGACTATTGGGGTTTCACAAAATATTTCCAAGTGTGTTTTGATAAATAATCGTCACCTAATGTGATATACGACTAAGTGGGTGAAGGCCAATAATATAGAAAGTCTGGTAACTTATGCCAAATAACAATATACACAATCTAAGGATATCTAGCCTCAGGTCCCTTATTGATATAGATTTTAGTCATTGAGTTAGGGACAATCATATGCAACAGTGAATGAGGACATTCACGTACAGAGCGAAAGTATCTTAGCCAATACAGCGTGTTTTTTTTGTCCTCTATGTGTGCATTCATAAAATAACATCTCTTTCAATAGATATTCGACATATGCTCATTTTATTTTACCAGAGTAAGGCAGTAGTACAACTAGCAGAAGACACGTTTACGGTAGTTTGGGAGGACACTGCACGACGGATGGTTTCTGCCTACCAGGCCAGAGCAGGGACACATTTTTCATTTATTTTTTGTTCTTTTAGGATTCCTCCAGGTTTCCAGACAGAGGAAGAGGTTAAAACGGGAAGAAACTAGAATCATCAAGAACTTACTAAACGGAGTTTTGCTAACTACTCTCACACTGTCTGAGTGATAATTTTAAAAGTTTCAGATCTAGGCTTAGTGTGAAACGTCACCAGTTCTTAAAGTTATCTTTCAAGTTGAGCGTGGGGGGTTTCTTTTAAACCTTTGACCTATCGTCTCTCTTAATCACTGTGTCATGCAATAGATGTACCAAAGCCATCCTTGTACTAGTTACTCCCTCACCCTGTGTTCAGATTGACGATATCGGTTTTGTGGGAGGAGCCAGCCGTGTTCTGGTGTGTGGTAGAGGTGAAGAGACAGGGAAAGTGGAGAGAGGAAGTGTTTGACGGTACTGGAACATGACGTTAGCAGACGTAGTTTGCAGACATCTGGACTGTGCGCTCTGTGGTTCGAGTTCATCAAAAAGACATTAGGGCATTTTAGCAGCATCACACCTTCTGTCTCAGTCTGGACCACTAGACTGAAGAAATGTTTAACAAAAAGGTCCCATGTTAGGGATACCACGTTTGGAGATCATTGCTCAGGTAACAACCAACAGTAACACTAAACACATATTCAAAGCAAGTTCAAAGGTAGGTTTTGTTATTGAGGCTATGGCTTCAACCTTCCAGGATGTTCTGTACATCCAGCCCAACAGGGGGGACTGTCTTCAACTGGCCTGTAACAAGGTGTTAGTATACAATGCAGTAAATTAAGCCTTGTGCTATAAATTCCATGGGGGACGATAGCTTGAAACACTGGTTGTGTATGTGTAGCCGTTTGTAGACATGGGCGTCTACAGAGACCCACGTTTTTTACAGTGTTGAGGGGACAGGCAGCTAGCAGATAGTAGCGAGATGCAAGGAGAGCGATCAATAACAGAGAGTGGCGTATGAGTACTTTGAGGAAAAAAGAGAGGAAAGAGAGATAGCAAAGTTGAGGTAAAGTGAGTTAAAAGTGATCAATTAAACAAGCTAGAGCTTCTCAAGACACGGTCTGTTGTCAATGCCGCCGGTAAAGTGAATGAAGTTACCCCGAAAATACATGGGCTTAACCCTTATCCTTCAACATGGGTTGCAGCCCGTCTAGCAGCTGAGCAGGCAGGGAGCAGAGAGGATGACCTGTATCTCTTTCTCCCAATATCAGCCGCTCTGTATTAGGCTACGAGACGTGCATTCGGCCTGGAATTCAACCGTGCCGTTTTATCGGGTTAAAGCTATAAACAGAAGGACACACCCCCCACACCCACCCCACTGCCAAAAACCTAAACATACATATCAAATAACTTGTAAACTAAAATTTCATACTTCATTATGTAATAACATTGAATTATGTAATTATTGCCACTTAATAATAAATACGGCTACAGAGCTCTGTGACGCCAGGTGGAAAGTGTAGGTAGATGATGCAGAGCTCGTAACACTACAGTAGTTTGTGGTTCAGTTTACCTGATGAAGGGGACTTGAAGGGGACCCGCTGTCTGCTTCTCTCTTTGTTCTCCAGACTCTGTCAGGCTGGTGAACGGGACTAGTCTGTGTTCAGGCGAGGACAACGGTAAAGTCTAACCGTATACACTACCACATGTCACTCAGTGTGTGAAGATGGCGTTGACGCAGGCAATTGACGCCAAATCAGTGCGTGGGTGGTCTAGCAGGGAGCGGGCGCTCTTAGTGGAGAATGGAATGGAGCGCCAGTGTGGACCAAAAAGTCCAGTGTAGAGGCATGAGTCTGCTCTGACTGGACTGTGACAGCTAAGATAGAAAAAGCCTGCCTTCTGGTAAAGTGCTGGACTCAACCTGTTGCAGGTAGAGGAGAGAGCTGTAGCTTTGAGTTGAGTTTCTATTTTAATTAATGTGAATGATCTACTTTTTACTATTTCTCTTGTCTGCTCAGAGCCCGATAATTTCCGGTTGGCGAGGGATCCATCGGCGTGCCGGTGAACGGAGATGAAGAAAGATGGAGAGGGAATAAAGTGGTTGATTAAACGTTTTGCCTGGGACCTAAAGGCAGCAGATGTAGTGTGTAGACATCTTGATTGTGGTCCGTGGTTCTCGCAGAGAGGAATGCAATGGGGTGGTCCACAGAAAATTGGATGATTAGCTCAACTTGTTCTCAAACAACGTTGCCCGCAGTTAGAGGGAGTGTATATTAACAAAGTCATCCGATTCCTTTCCATCTGGAGCATACCTCTGCTGTCAGGTACACACCTCACCAACCAATACTTCAGCTATAACTGTAATCTCAGTTTTTTTGCTTACATTACATTTCAAGAGGCTTTTGTTCACAAAGCGTCCAAAAAGACGGTCCATCCACTCTAAAGTAGATCCAGGAGAAAGTCATCAAGAATAAGAGCTTAGTTTATAACTCCATCTGACCGTGCCACTGGTTGCAGGGTGCACGCAGCAAGGCATGGTTATGGGAAATGAAAAGGCAGCATGAGTAAGTTATCTTATTCAGCAGCAATGGAGACCTACGGCTGTATGTACCCAAACTCAGAATTAAGTTAGCGCCAGTCAGATTTGGCTGTTCAACATGAATATTAAAGCAATGGTTTATGATCCACAGCACCCTGACCTTTTCACTGCTTTTGCGTTGCTAAGCGCCTCATATCCTTCTGCTCTCTTTGCCTTGCATTTTTCCGAACGCACAGTGCGTTAAAAAACTTCTGTAAAAAAGAGGCGGGTAAAACGTGGCACAGCATGTGATTTGGTGGTTGCTAGCAATACTTTAAAAAAACATGCAACTGGCAGCGCTATTGTATTGTAAGATGTTACTGTTATTTTGCAATGCCATACATTTATACACTTTCAATTCTTGTCTGCATGTTTTATGTCTCTCTCTGTTCTCCAGCTCAATCAGGCTGGGTGAGGGAATAGTCGTGTTAGGCAGGGGACTGGAGGTAAAGTTAACCAGACCTTGGTCCCTCAGTGTGTGAAAAGACTTGACCTGCAGGAGCAGAGGTGGTCTGCAGGGAGCTTGGCTGTGGGGCTCCTTCAGTCCTCCAGGGGGCGCTCTATGGAGACATGGAGGCTCAGTGTGGACCAAAGAGTTCAGTGTAGAGGGCCATGAGTCTGCTCTGCTGGACTGTGACAGATCCAGAATAGAAAACACCTGCTCTTGGCAAAGCTGCGGATCACCTGCCAGGTAGAGAGAGGAGATGTAGCTTTGAAAACGGTAACCACATGTAAAGTGTGCAAAAGACTGAGGATGAAACGGTCATGAACATGAACAAATATTTTGTCATTTAGTGTCATTCGGTTTAAAATGAGACTTTTCATTCAAAGTTAAAACAGTTTAAGATGTTTGTTTATGACGATTTGAAAATAGCAAAACAATATAAACCTGGAAATTAAACCTTTTTAAGTCTGATTCACTTGGATCTTTAACCGAGTCTTTAACTTGAATCACGATCGTGAGTCTCTACTATAATTCACTACAGTTCCTTTAAAAATCTAAAATGATTTGTGCCAGACACAAACCTCTTCAACACTTAACTAAATATATATATCCTAGCAATTTATAATGTGGAATTGTTGTTGCCTTACAAATTCTGAAGGCAACAACAATCCACAAGTCAAATCAAGCAACCGAGTGAGTAGTCCGACCGCAGACTCAAAGCAGAAGCTCGCAGACAATGGATTAAACTCGACACTCACAACCCTCAAGACTCACGAGCCTTCGGTGGTGATCTGTGAGTTCATGACTTGCTTGCACAAGTCAATGAATCCCGTGAATCAGGCGGGGCTACATTGTTGTCCCTCAGAGTAAAGCAAATCAACAACAAAAGCCATTCTTTCACTGCTAAATAAACATACACTGTTCTGCACGGGGCTAGCTAGGTTTACTGTGGGTTTTGTTGTATACATGTAGTACTCTATGTTAAAATGCAATTAGGAGCAAACAGTCCAAAACATTGCGGGCTCGCCTTGCAGCTCGGGCTGTAGAACAACTCACGAGTTCCTCGATGACTCGTGAGCTCTCGCATGAGACAGTCAATTGCACCAATCAGCCAACTATGAGTGGACCGTAGCAGACGAGTGCGTGGAGCGAGCTCAGAGTAAAGCAGATCACACAACAAAAGCATTCTTTCACTTCTGAAAATAACAGTGTTCTGCACGTAGGCCTACTGTAGGTTTGGTGGTATAAATGTAATACGTGAATAAGCAATTAGGTCAAGCTCACAGTCCATTTAAAAAAAAAAAGTTTCTTATTCCTAGCATACAGATCAAGGAGAGAGAGAGGAGCTCAGTGCATAGGTGTAATTCAAAAGTGGCCAGTGCACACCCCCAGCAGTCGTCTAAAACCAATCATGTCTTATGCACACTAGATAAAAGTGTTACCAAATGTACTTATAAAAATGACTTTCATTAACTTTATTATTATGTGTGTTCTGTGCAGAGCCTGATGATGTCAGGTTGTCAGGAGGAGCAGTAGCTGTGCTGGTACGCCAGAGATGAAACAACGGGGACAGTGGAGACCAGGACGGGACTGGGATTCTGACTGGAATGGGGATGGGACCAGAAGTTAATCTGCAGTGTGTAAACGGCTGGATGTGGTTCTGCTGTTCCACAAACATAAGCAACAGCTCTTCAGAAACACCTGTGTGGGGGATCAGTGGTTCTTGTGTTCAGTCTGAGGATGGGACGGGGTGTTTATCTGTAACAAGTGTTCAGGACCGCTACCAAAACCTGGGAGTGGTCTGCTCAGGTAACTTGTATGATTTTTATATAGACCTTAGTGGTCCCTAATACTGTATCTGAAGTCTCTTTATATCGGACTTAGTGGTCGCCGCCCCACCAGGTTAGAGCAGAGCCCTAAATATTAACAACACCACCCTGGATATAACACGTTTTACTTTCCTCACTTTAACAAAATAAAGACGATGATGGTAAGATTTTAGATTCTGATATGTGGTCTTCATTTTTCTCCAGATTTGCTGGCTCAGCAAAACTCTCCTCTCCACCCACATGACGGGGTTTCTGAGGCACGCAGAGGGACTGCGAGTGGCATGGGCTCCGACTTCACCATCAATGCCTCCATCCTGCCCCAGTACCCAGGAGGCTCCTTCCAGTTCATCTTCAACACCCCCGACCCAGAGCAGAAGAACTACACCCTGCCAGCTGTCAATCACTCGGCCCACTTCCTGTTCTTGCTGCAGACCCCACCCACGGGGGGATACGCTGTGTTATACCTCTATGTTTCTCCCATAACTTCTCTTCTGAGAGCCGGCCGCTCCATCTCCTCTCGCAGGTAACGTTATAGACATCTAGACAAATGACTGCATGGAATACATGCATCAGAATATATCTGACTAGATTAGATAAACAGTCATGAGGTGCAACTGTTTCCATGTTTTAAACACACACATGTTTCCTGCTACTGGTCAGAATAATTCCTGAATGAAAGGATGGATAAAAGCCTTGCAAACTGGGACGAAGTATAACGTCCATGAATGTGGATTAAGGCTGCTAAGTTGTTTAACCCTTGTGTGTCCTTCCGGGTTAAAAAATTGACAGAAATTTGACATTTTTTTCCCTTTTTCAGATTTTTTTTAGTTTTCACTAACACCACCTTACTAGTTTTACAGTACTTTTTGGAATTCATGGTCAATAACCCTCATTTATATGGAATTATACCTAATATTTGAGTTAAAAAAGCAGGAATTATGAATTAATTTGACTAAAGGTCAAGATCAGAGGAATGAAAGTGATCATTTGTATTTTCAAAGAGCGTTGTATGGAATTCTGTCCATTTTTTTGTGGTAATTTGGTTAAAGAGAAACTCATATTTCAGATTAAGACATTTTTTAAAGGGGTCAGATTTGACCCAGTGACAACAGAAGGGTTTACTGCATTTTAAATTTGCATTTATTTGTTGATTAACCCGATTTAGTTTGAATCAGCCGGTTTATATAAACTATTTGACTGTATGAAAACACATTCAGCGTTTATGAGCGTCCATCAGAATGATTGTAAATGTGTTTCAGCCTCTGTAACACATCTGGTCATCAGACTGGTGGTCCTGGTGCTGCTGGTCCTCGTGTCCGCTGCTGCCTGTTTGCTAGTCAAGGTACAAACACACACACACACCCACAACACACACCCACCACTATACCACTTCTATGTATCAATTTATGTAGGCCTAATACTGTATCTGAAGTCTCTTATATAGACCTTAGTGTCCCCCTAATACTGTATCTGAAGTCTTTATATAGACCTTAGTGGTCCCCTAATACTGTACTGAAGTCTCTTTTATATAGCCTTAGTGGTCCCCAATACTGTATCTGAAGTCTCTTTTATATAGACCTTAGTGGTCCCTAATAATGTATCGTTAAAGCAAACTGTAACATCAATAAAGAGAAAAAACGACATAGTAGAAGCCCTTTCACATAGTAATTGAATAAAACTGCATTTCTAGAAGAAAAAAAAATATCACCAGTCATGATGTTGTGATGGTGGACACCCTGGTAGATATGCAGATATTCTGTCTTTTTCCCTTCATCTGCTGTAACGTGCTTCTTCTATAACTTCTGTCATCTCTTCCACTAATTCCTCTTGTCCCGGCCCAAGCAGCACTCAAAACATCTAATTAACCGGCCCAGGGTTTGACAGAGAGACTGAATAAGATCCTGATATAAAAAGAAGTAACATCTGAACTGGCCTCCACGCTGCTTTGTACTGGTCACTGACCCTGTGTTGGAAGAGCAGCGCATCTCTTCTGGAGAAGAAACGGTTTCTAAGACATTTCCTGTCATGTTTCTCTAGGCCAGCAGAGGACAGACGCCAAGACCAGAGGACAAGATGGAGCTGGATCACCTGGGTGGTGCTGAGGACCTGCTGGGTGAAGAGGCAGGAGGAGCGCAGGGCCCAGAGTAGGATCTCCCAGCCAGATGGAGGACTCGGCTCTCACAGCCAGACCAGAGCAGTTCAGGCGTGGGATGATATCAGGAGGAGCTTTCCTAGAGAAGACCCAGACAGACACACAGCTACATCAACAAACCTTTAACCTCGTGTTGTCTTCACATCGACCGGTTTTTCTGGGTCGAACTTTTAACATTTTGATGTTTTTTTTCTAAGCTTTTCTCAACGTTTTTGTAGATTTGTTTTTCCAATATTTTTGGGCACTTTTATTATGTTTTTGTATTGTTTAAGTTTTTTTCTCACATTTACCAATGTTTTTGTCACTTTTAAGAGTTTTGTCACCTTTGGGGATTTTTCTGATTTGTCTGGTCACTTTTTCAGCGTTTAAAAAAAAAGAAAATGTTTTTGTTGGATTTTTCTTGGCGTTTTGAAGTTTACATCATTTGTACATTTTTTCACGTTCTTTGGTAATAATTGTGATATAGAGATTCTTTTGAAATGGGTCAATGACCCCGAGGACAACTTGCAAGGGTTAAAACCATTGCAAAGGACAATTATGGAATCCCATTGTACATGGGATTGTTTTCTGCATTGAGAAATATTGCCCCCCCCCTCAAAGATGGTTTTATCCCCAGCTGGGAGGAGGCCTCGGGGGAGACCCAGGACTAGGTGGAGGGACGTCCAGTTATTGATGAAACATTACAAAGTGTCACTTGAACTGGCAGCTTCCTGTTAGCGAACGGAGAAACCACATGAAACCTGATAAGGAGATTAAAGATAAGAGAGGAAACTGCACATCTGAGGAGAGCTGAAAGACTTGTATAAGGTCAAGAGACCTGAAGACGATAGAGAGGCAGGGGACACACCAACTGGACATGGGTCGTGTACTGGTGCTGTTCATGTTGCTCTGGAGCTCAGGTAGGACTTCAACCTGTTTAACTACAGTACAGCTGTCTGGATTGTTGTTGTTTTTTTTCTATTTACTTTGATTAGTTAACTGTCAATTGTTTCTGGATGTTTGAGTTGAGGAACGCGCCGCTTGTTATCGTGAGTGCAATAAAAAGTTAAAGGCCAAAAAGTACTTTAACCGTCATGTTGTTCTTGCTTCAAATTGACCCGTTTGAAGTTAATTGTTTTGTTTTTCTGTCAAAAAAAATGGGCCGTCGAAAAAAGCTGAAAATATCAACATTATAAATATCAAAAAGCTTTGGAAAAAACACCAAAAACATAAAAAAAGAACCCACAACCTTAAAAAAGTGACGAAAAATTTTTTTTCATGGTTGACGGGCAGACAACACAAGGGTTAATAAAGTGTGATTGGAGGCCGGGATGGGAAATCAACCTTCAGGGGACAATAATTTTTCAATGTGTCTATTAATATTTCAGTAATAATACAGCGCAGAATGTGGTTTAGATATTGGCAGAATAGGAAGAGTCTCCCCTTTGTGTCCAAAACCCGATGGATGGAATTTCACCAAAATTGGTACAGGTGGTCTGGGGGCGAGTAGTAACCAGGGTCTGAAGTGTCATATTGATTGGTGCATGTGGGCGTGGCTGATTTAGCACAAAAAATATTTCTTTTCTCAAATTAATGGGGGCAGAAACTAGCTAGAGACATTAAAATGTTTACCATTACGGATGGGGATGTGGTAATGTGCCCCGAAAAATGTGACGCAATTTGGCCTAATGGTGACGCTATAACTTGGGCTTTAACTTTGAAAGGAAACGCCCTTCACACGCTGAGTCCAATTGATTCAAACGTCCATCTCTACGGAGGACGAGACGGTTCAATACAAATACATCAGCAACAACGAAGATGAGTATGTTGATGACAGTAAGGGCCGGCTGATGAGCAGGAGGTATGTATGTTTGAGAAGGAAGTGAAACATGGCTAATTCCTGGCTAATTATGATTACTGTCGCTATGTGGTTGTCACAAATAAGCAATAAGGGTCAATATCTTTGTACTTTCATAAGTATGCATAATCTGCCATTTAGGCTACAAAGTGTGTGTGTGTGTGTGTGGGGGGGGGGGGGGGGGGGGGGGGGGGGGGGGGGGGCTAAGACTGAGGACATGCAACAAAACCATAGACTGTTCAAATGGTAATATACAGTCTATGAACGAACCTTTTACATAAAAAGTTACATGTAAATATTCAGTCCACAGTCTGATTTTTTATTTATTTATTTATTTATTTTATATGTCTGTCCGAAAAAAAGCCTTGAATGAAATCAAGTCATTTTGAGGCATGACTAACCTTTCAGTGACATGGTAGAAGCTGAAATCACATTTTAGCGAGTGGTAAAAAGGACTGGATTGGTTATGATCGAGGGCACAGGGCTCTCCCGCAGACATCAATCCCTTTGAGGTACAACACCTGTCCACAGTCCAGTTCTAGTAAGTAACTGGTACTGCATTATTGAAGAAACATTTCAAGTGAAATTACAAGATGTCACTTGAACTGGCCGCTTCCTGTTAGCAAACGGAGAAACCACCCAGAACCTGATGAGGAGATTAAAGATAAGAGAGGAAACTGCACATCTTAGAGCTGAAAGACTCGTATAAGATCAAGAGACCTGAAGACGACAGAGAGGCAGGGGACACACCGACTGGACATGGGTCGTGTACTGGTGCAGAATTCCACCAAAATTGGTACACATGGTCTGGGGGCGAGTAGTAACCAGGATCTGAAGTGTCATATTGATTGGTGCATGTGGGCGTTTAGCTTTTTTTAGATGTAAAAACTTCATATTTTGTTATGAACAAAATCTTAAAACTGGCATTATGTAGTCAGAAATATTTAATCGTCTTTATAACTACACCATAAGGATATCGTATAGAGCAGGGGACTTCAACGTTTTTTTAAGGCAAGGACCACTTAACTTAAAGGTCCCATGACATGGTGATCTTTGGATGCTTTTATATAGACCTTAGTGGTCCCTAATACTGTATCTGAAGTCTTTTTATATAGACCTTAGTGGTCCCTAATAGTATCTGAGTCTCTTATATAGACTTAGTGGTCCCCTAATACTGTCTCTAGTCTCTTTTTATATAGCCCTTAGTGGTCACCTAATGCTGTATCTGAAGTCTCTTTATATAGACCTTAGTGGTCCCTAATACTGTATCTGAAGTCTCTTTATATAGACCTTAGTGGCCCTAATACTGTATCTAAGTCTCTTTATATAGACCTTAGTGGTCCCCTATACTGTATCTAGTCTCTTTATATAGACCTTATGTGTCCCCTAATACTGATCTGACTATCCTTTTATATAGACCTTAGTGGTCCCTAATACTGTATCTGAAGTCTCTTTTATATAGACCTTATTGGTCCCCTAATACTGTTCTGAAGTCCTTTTAGTATGACCTTAGTGTCCCCTAAACTGTATCTAAGTCTCTTTTATATAGACCTAGTGGTCCCCTAATACTGTATCTGAAGTCTCTTTATATAGACCTTAGTGGTCCTCCCTAATACTGTATCTGAAGTCTCTTTTATATAGACTCTTATGTGCCCCTAATACTGTATCTGAAGTCTCTTTATAGAGACCTAGTGCCCCTAATACTGTATCGAAGTCTCTTTTATATAACCTTAGTGGTCCCCTAATGCTGTATCTGAAGTCTTGTCGATGGGTCGCTGGAGTGTGCTCTAGACCTACTCTATCTGTAAAGTGTCTTGAGATAACTCTTGTTATGAATTGATAATATAAATAAAATTGAATAGAAATTAAAATTGTCACAGGATAGCGACCAAAACACAACAAACCCTCCAGCCAATCACAGACAAGATGGTGTTGGGGGGGGGGTTGGGGTTACCGACAGTAAGTCCATTCATGACAGTTACGAAACACGGGGGAGGGGCAATCTTACTGGTGTTTTTTTGAACTCATGACAGAAGTGACGTCGAAATGGGGCAGTAACGGTGCCAGATCGAAGGACACTTGTAGAGGAGCAATGCAACTACAAGACCACATAGCGTCGTCGTCTGAGTGCATTCATTATGAATGGTGATGGAGATATTGTGGCAATAAAGGTACTAGGGCCAGAATCACCAGCTGACCAACGACACAATTACAATTATACATGAAAACTGTGATTTTTTATAAACCAGGCTCGGGCATCAAACTCTCTGTGGTAGAGCTATGTAGATTAATCTTATCTGAACGAAGCACATGAGATGTTTAACTACGGGGGGGGGGCGAAATAAACAAAAGGTTTGATACAACAAGAGCGCTGGGAGCTGAACGCACGGGGATCTCACATTGGGCAGGGGCAGAGCGGTAGTAGAGTCTTTGTGAATCCGTGGTGCTCTATGGGGAGGTCCTGACAACGCGTCCTTGACGGTCTAGGGAAAACACGCCAGGTAGAGGGCCCCTCCCCCCGTTTTCCGTACTGTCTGATCTGCTTACGGTCGGTACCCCCACCCCCCTCCCCCCCAACCATCTTGGCGTCGATTGAGCTTAGGTTTGCTTGTGTTTTGGTGCCTACCTGTGCAATTTTATTTCTATTCATTTTATTTTATTAGTCATTCTACACATTGATATCTCCGAGACCTTTACATGAGTAGAGTCGGTCAGAGCACGACTCCGACCCATCCCAAGGACGTCAGATACGCATTAGGGGACCCCTAAGTGTCAATAAAAGGACTTCGATACAGTATAGGGGCCCACTAAGTCTCATAAAGAGACTTCAGATACCGTTTATGGCCCACTACGGTCTATATAAAAGACTTCAGTCAGAGGACTAAGGTCTATAAGACTTAGTCCGGGACCACTAAGGTTATCATACAGAGACTCAGCATACAGTATTAGGTGGCCACTACGAGGTCTATATAGAAAAGAAGATCGACAAGTATTGGTGACCACTATGCATATAAAGAGACTTCAGATACAGTATTGGGGACCACTAAGGTCATATAAAGAGACTTCAGATCAGTATTAGGCCCACTAAGGTCTTATAAAAATAGTCAGATACAGTATTGGGACCACTAAGGCTATATAAGGACTTCAGCTACAGTATTAGGGGACCACTAAGGTCTATATAAAAAGACTCAGATACACAGTATATCAGGGGACCAGTAAGGGGCTGAATAAGAGACTTATAGAAGAGGATGAGGGACCTGCGATATAGGGACGTAGATAAGAGTTATAGGAAACCTAGTCTTATAGAGACTTCAGATACAGTATTAGGGACCACAGGTCTATATACAAGAGACTTCAGATAAGATAGGGCCACTAAGGCATATAAAAAGACTTCAGATACTATAGGACCAGTCTTATAAAGCACCAAAAGCACCATGGTCATGGGGCCTGTAATAGTGGGCATGCCTAAAAAACGTTGAAGTCCCCAGTGCCATACATATCCTATGGTTAGTTTAAAGACGAAAAATTTCGACTACATAAGCCATTTAAATATTTTGTCATAACACAATTGAAGTTTTTACATCAAAAAAAGCAACGCCCCATGCAACATCATTGACCACTGCATCCTGGTTCACTCGCCCCAGACCATGTGTACCAATTTTGTGGTGGAATTCTGTCACCAGTAAACACCCATGTCCAGTCGGGGTGTCCCTGCCTCTCGGTCGTCTTCAGGTCTCTTGATCTTATACGAGTCTTTGCTCTAAGATGGTCAGTTTCCTCTCTTACTTTATCTCCTCATCAGGTTCTGGGTGGTTTCTTCCAGTTTGCTAACCTAAACGCCCTCTCCCCCAAACAGTTGGTTTCATGGCTTGTTTGAATGAATAACTGTAGAAAGTGTAAATGTCGCCAAAACAACAAACCACAAACCCACGAACAAAAAAAAAACACGTGGGGGGGGGGGGGGGGCGACCCGTCGTGCAGATGGCAGACACATTTTTCATTTATTTTTTGTTTCTTTGTAGATTCCCCGGTTTCCAGACGAGGGCAAAGTAAAACGCAGAAACTAGTCATAAAATGCAGACCTACACAGGAAGAAGTTATTTACTATATCTCTCGGTGCAAGAAACATCCTCCACCAACTGTCTACTTGATAAATTTATAATGGTTTTAGATTCAGGTTAGTACCAAAACAACCAGTTCTAAGTTATCTTTACAAGTTAGAGTTGTGCAGGGAGTTCTTTAACCCTTTGAACTACTCTACTCGTCTCTCCTAGCTCACGCTGTCTCATGCAATAATGTACCACATGATTTCTCTGTCCTAATTACTCCCTCACCTGTGTTCAGATATTGGTGATATGCGGTTGATGGGAGGATCCAGCCGCTGTTCTGGTGTGCTACGGATGAAGAGCCAGGGAGTGTGGAGAGATGTGGAGGACTGGAGCTGGAACCTAAAGTCAGCAGACAGAATTTGCAGACATCTGGACTGTGGCTCTGTGGTTCAAGCTTCAACAAAAAGACGTTCAAAACCTTCTAGCAGAATCCCACCTTCCTGTCCCGAGTCTGGACCTAAATTAAAGAAATGTTTAACAAAGAGGTCCCAGGTTGAGGCTACCAGTTTGGAGATCATCTGCTCAGGTAACAACCATCAGTAACACAACAACACAAATTCCAAAGAAAGCTCAAATGTAGGTTTGTTGTTGAGGCTCATGGTGAGTTCATCTTACATCAGCTCCCAGAGGGGGACGGTCTCTGAACTGGCCTGTAACAACGCGTTATGTAATAAAAACTTATTAACTAAAATTTCAAAATGTAATGCATTTATAATTCATTATGTAATAACAATCACATTGTGTAAAAGATTTTCACATTTAGTATTAATACAACGTTACAGAGCTCTGTGACGCCAGGTGGAAGTTGTAGGTAGATGATGCAGAGCTCCGTCAACAATACAGTAGTTTGTAGTTCAGTTTACCTGATGAAGGGGACTTGAAGGGGACCTCTGTCTGATTCTCTCTCTCTGTTCTCCAGACTCTGTCAGGCTGGTGAATGGGACTAGTCTGTGTTCAGGCAGACTGGAGGTAAAGTCTACCCAGTCTAACCAGACCTGGTCCTCAGTGTGTGAAGAAGACTTTGACCTGCAGGATGCAGAGGTGGTCTGCAGGGAGCTTGGCTGTGGGGCTCCTTCGGTCCTCAAGGGGGCGCTCTATGGAGACATGGAGGCTCCAGTGTGGACCAAAGAGTTCCAGTGTAGAGGCCATGAGTCTGCTCTGCTGGACTGTGACAGCTCAGATAGAAACACCTGCTCTTCTGGTAAAGCTGCTGGACTCACCTGCTCAGGTAGAGGAGAGGAGCTGCAGCTTTGAGTTGAGTTTCTATTTTAATAAATGTGACATGATCTATTTTTACTATTTACTCTTGTCTGCTCAGAGCCCGATAATTTCCAGTTGGCGAGAGGATCCAGTCGCTGTGCCGGTGAACTGGAGATGAAGAAAGATGGAAAGTGGAGTGAAGTGGATGTTAAAGATTCTCACTGGAACCTAAAGGCAGCAGATGTAGTGTGTAGACATCTTGACTGTGGCTCTGTGGTTTCAACAGAGAGGAAAGGGACGGGGTGGTTCACAGGAATGTGGTGGATTAGCTCAACTTGTCTTCAATCCAAGTCTGCAGTTAGGGAGTGTATATTCACAAAGACATACCCTTCCTATTCCTTCCTGGAGATCATCTGCTCAGGTAACACCTCACCAGGCAACACTCCCCAAGTAGTCCCCAAGTACTGTATCTGAAGTCTTTTCTATAGACTTTAGTGGTCCCCCCCCAGGTTAGAGCTGAGCCCCAAATGTTAATGTCCGCCCCTGGGTGAAACACGTTTTACTTTCCTCACTACACATTACACACATTACATTCTTGATATGTGGTCATTCCCCCTTTTGTTGGGGGGGGCTTGCATTTTGCGTGCCAGATTTGCTGGCTTCAGCACAAACATCTCGCTCTCCACCCACATTGACGGGGTTTCTGAGGCCACGCAGCAGGGACTGCGAGTGCTCATGGGCTCCGACTTCACCATCAGCTGCCCATCCTGCCCGTCCGCTCAGGAGGCTCCTTCCCTCATCTTCAACCACCCGCGACCCAGAGCAGAAGAACTACACCCTGCCAGCTGTCTCACTCGGCCACTTCCTGTTCTCTGCTGCAACCCCACCCACCGGGGGAGTACCGCTGTGTTTACCACCTCTATGTTTTCTCCCATAACTTCTCTTCTGAGACGCGGCGCGCCTCCATCTCACTCTCGCAGGAAGTTATAACAACTAGATCAAATGACTGCATGGAATACATGCATCAGATATTATCTGACTAGATTAGATAAACAGTCATGAGTGCCAACTGTTTCATGTTTAAAAGACACACATGTTTCCTGCTACTGGTCAGAATAATCTCATGAATGAAAGGAAGAAAAAAGCCTTGCAAACTGGGAGAAGTATACGTCCATAGGAAGGTTTATTTAAGGTTGCTGAAGTCTGTTTAACCCTTGTGCTGTCCTTCCGGGTTAAAAAATTGACAAAAATTTGACATTTTTTTCCCTTTTTCAGACTTATTTTAGTTTTCACTAACACCACCTAACTAGTTTTACAATACTATTTGGAATTCATGGTCAATAACCCTCATTTATATAGAATTATACCTGATATTTGAGTTAAAAAAGCCGGAATTCAGAAATTATTTTGACTAAAAGGTCAAGATCAGAGGAATGAAAGTGATCATTTGTATTTTCAAAGAGCGTTGTATGGAATCCTGTCCATTTTTTTGTGGTAATTTGGTTAAAAGAAACTCATATTTCAGATATAGACATTTTTTAAAGGGGTCAGATTTGACCCAGTGACAACAGGAGGGTTTACTGCATTTTAAATTTGCATTTAGTTGATGATTAAACTAGATTGTGTTTTATTGAAGAACCTGACAATCTGAATCAGCTGGTTTATATAAACTATTTGACTGTATGAAAACACATTCAGCGTTTATGAGCGTCCATCCAGAATGATTGTTAATGTGTTTCAGCCTCTGTAACACATCTGGTCATCAGACTGGTGGTCCTGGGGCTGCTGGTCCTCGTGTCCGCTGCTGCCCTGTTGGTCTACGTCAAGGTAACACACACACACACACACACACACACACACACACACACACACACACACACACACACACACACACACACACGATTACTTTATATAGACCTTAGTGGGTTCCCTAATACTGTATCTGAAGTCTCTTTTATATGACCTTAGTGTCCCCTAATACTGTATCTGAAGTCTCTTTTATATAGACCTTAGTGGTCCCTAATACTGTATCTGAAGTCTCTTTTATATAGACCTTAGTGGTCCCTAATACTGTATCTGAGTCTCTTTAAATAGACTCTAGTGTCCCTTAATACGTGTCATCTGAAGTCTCTTTGTATAGACCTTAGTGGTCCCTAATACTGTATCCTGAAGTCTGTCTTTATAGAGACCTTGTGTTCCCTAATACTGTATCTGAAGTCTCTATATAATACACCTTATTGGTCCGCAATAATGTATCTGAAGTCTCTTTATATAGACCTTAGTGGTCCCTAATACTGTATTGTGAAAGCAAACTAACATCAATAGGAGAAAAACGGCAAAGTAGAAGCCCTTTCACATAGTAAGTGAATAAAACTGCATTTCTATCAGAAAAAAGAAATGTCACCAGTCATGATGTTGTGATAGTGGTAGATATGCAGATGTTCTGTCTTTTTCCTTTCATCTGATGTGACGTGCTTCATCTATAACTTCTGTCGTCTCTTA
>NW_022605573.1:298444-298511 GCF_008692095.1 Etheostoma spectabile
AATTCCTCTTGTCCCGGCCCAAGCAGCACTCAAAACATCTCATTAACCGGCCCAGGGTTTGACAGAG
>NW_022605573.1:298521-298932 GCF_008692095.1 Etheostoma spectabile
TGAATAAGATCCTGATATAAAAAGAAGTAACATTTGAACTGGCCTCCACGCTGCTTTGTACTGGTCACTGACCCTGTGTTGAAGAGCAGCGGATCTCTTCTGGAGAAGAAAACGGTTTCTAAGACATTTCCTGTCATGTTTCTCTAGGCCATCAGATGACAGACGCCAGACGCAAGACAAGATGGGCTGGATCACCTGGGTGGTGCTGACCCTGCTGGGTGAAGAGGCAGGAGGAGCGCGGCCCAGTAGGATCTCCACCAGATGGAGGACTCGGTCTTCACAGCCAGACCAGAGCAGTTCAGGCGTGGGATGATATCAGGAGGAGCTTTCCAAGAGAAGACCCAGACCGACACACAGCTACATCAGCAAACCTTTAAACCATCGCAAAGGAACAATTATAGAATCCCATTG
>NW_022605573.1:298942-302330 GCF_008692095.1 Etheostoma spectabile
ATTGTTTTCTGCATAGAGAAATATTGCCCCCCCCCTCAAAGAAGGTTTTAGCCGGGGTCTAAAGGAAAATCCCCAGCGCTAACACATCTTTGACTTCCAGCTGTCAACTCCCCCACCAGCATTACATTTAAACAGTCTTATAGGCAGTTACAAGTTCCTTGTAGTAAATCAAGATTTATTTGTATAGCGCTGTGCAGTAACCTACAGGTTTCCAACGTGCTTTACAGAAAAGGACCAAGAATAAAACATAACATCCAATAAAAAGAATGAAAGAATGAATTTTAAAATCAGAAAAGGTTGCATTTAAACAGGAGGAAGAGAGGTCAAATGCCACAGCGCTACTATATATTAAAAGCCATTTTAAATAAATGTGTTTTAGAGCTACATCTCTGACAGTGTTAACTTAATTAAAATCTAGGGGTAGAAACTGCAGAAGCCCGAAAATAAGTATATACAGGGTTAAACCCTGTTTACCCCTGTATATACTTATTAAAGTCCTGCACTGATATTTCACAATAAAAGCCTCCCAGTGGCTCATTAGACACAATCCCTCCCTTTCTTGCCAGGTTTTTAGATGGAAAGAGACACCAAAGATTATTAAAGTCGCTTTTATAACTGATTATAAAGATGTTGTACAGAGGAAATTGTGACATTTTGTTGCATCATATTATCCGCAGAGCGAAAGAAAGGCTGAAGTATGTTACTCATGATAATCAAGTACTATCACATTTACATGTTTAACTATATTCTTTTTTGCATGATGAAAACAAGGTGTGAAAAGTTGTGATGAAGTTAGGAAAGCTGATGATGTAATATCTAATGTGTTGCTTCGAATAATTGTCTTCTAGATTTTCAGAGAAATCTATCAAGAATTTACACATTTTTTGCTTTGTGTGTTGCTACATTAATGTTTCTGAACTGTTAATATGTGCTTTTTATAATGTACATTACCGGGCAAAAGTTTGGGGTCATGTACAAATTTCAATCCCACTCCATTATAGACAGAAACCAGCTGATCTGAGTGGGGGGGGGGGCTGATCTTTAATGCAATATCTACATTACCCATTATCAGCAACCATTCATCCAATGTTTAAAAGACTCCTTCTGTTAACTAATCTGGTATAATTTTATAAAAATTAACAGAAATCATTGGAGAACCATTTAGAAATTATGTAAGCACATAATGTAATCTGAAAACTGCTGCCCTGGTTAAAAAAAACAAAAAACAATGCAACTGATCTCAGCTGGTATTCTGTCTATAAAGGAGCTGTTGTGACCCTTAAACCAGCATGACAGGAAGTTTGGTGGCAAGAGGAAGGGGGGCGGGACCTTGGACTTGGGAACTTATATGCAGCCTCTCTGATAACCAGATGGAAAACACCTGTGGTGGATCAGGCACTCAGGTGTGGCAGACCTGAAAAACAAAAACAACACAGCTCTCGTCCAAAAAGAGGCCAGAGTAACATTAGAGAACGTAACAGGAAATGGAAATTTCTAAGTGACCCCGAACTTTTGACCGGTAGTGTATCCCAATAAATGAAGCTTGCATTAACTGGAGTGTGTGAATGATTTTCGTGTAGTGAGCGGTGACCACTGGTTGGTGGTGTTTTGGGGATTTTACTGGACGGGTTCTTCTCCCGGCTTTGGCCACCGTTCGGTGTAAAAGTCTCCTCTTTGCTGAGGAAAAAACAAACACACGTTATTGACAGGACTTTGAAGACTGAAATAAAAGAACTGAAATTAAAGTACTTCTTCAGACTCAAAAAAACAGATGAATCGTGTGTTAACATGACCTGAGTTAAAGGGGAACTATGCAGTTTTTTTAGTTTAATTTACCTAAACTGAACGGCTTCGGTGTCATATGAATGGTTATGTGACTTTTTCAAGCTGATTGGTGGTCGTCTCGCTCCCCCCCAGCGCCTGTGAGCGGAAAAAACACCCTTGCAACTTTGGGCCGGCGAGTCGCTGGACTCAGCGTCAGGGAGTATGGTGTGATATCAGGTCTCGCGAGCAAACTGCTTCATGACACTGCACACATATCAGGCACTTCAGGATCCGATAACAAGGTAGAGATGGAGGTTTTATTACACTATCGTCAAGGCTGAGCCGGCAAAAAAGAAGAAGAAAGCTTGGACTGACTGGCATTGACTGAGGGAAGAGAGAAACCTGTAGGGGAGCTCTATAGAGAAACCTGTAGGGGATTCTTAGAGAAACTGTAGGTGTGGTTTGGCCTAAATAAACCGTAGGGGAGCTCTATAGAGAACCTGTAGGGGGGCTCTATCGAGAAACCTGTAGGGGGACTCTATAGAGAAACCTGTAGGGGGGCTCATAGAGAAAACCTGTAGGGGGGGGGCTCATATAGAGAAACCTGTAGGGGGGGGGGCCTCTATGAGGAAACCTTCTATGGGTGGGGTCTATAGAGAAACCTGTAGGGGGGCTCTATAGAGAAACCTGTAGGGGAGCTCTATAGAGAACCTGTAGGGGGAGGCTCTATAGAGAACCTGTAGGGGGGGCTCTATAGAGAAACCTGTAGGGGGGGTCTCTAGAGAGAAACCTGTAGGGGAGCTCTATAGAGAAACCTGGAGGGGGGGCTCTATAGAGAAACCTGTAGGGGAGCTCTATAGAGAACCTGTAGGGGAGCTCTATAGAGAAACCTGTAGGGGGGGCTCTATAGAGAAACCTGTAGGGGGAGCTCTATAGAGAAACCTGTAGGGGGGCTCTATGAGAACCTGTAGGGGAGGTCTATAGAGAAACCTGTAGGGGGGGGGGGGGCTCTATAAGAACGTGGTGGGGCTCTATAGAATGTAGGGGGCTCTATAGAGAACCTGTAGGGAGCTCTATAGAGAAACCTGTATGGGGAGCTCTATAGAAACCTGTAGGGAGCTCTATAAGAAACATGTAGGGAGCTTGTAGAGAACCTTAGGGGGGGCCTATAGAGAAACCTGTAGGGGGCTTGATAGAGAAACCTGTAGGCGGGGTGGTGCTCTATAGAGAAACATGTAAGGGAGCTCTATAGAGAAACCTGTAGGGGAGGCTCTATAGAGAAACCTGTAGATATCTAGACTATTGATATAGCACTTTTCCAAGATAAAAATCACAAAGTGCTTCATAATAAAGTGAAATTCAATAAATAAACCCTAACCCTAAGAATACAAAGGAAAACATATCTGACAGACAAAAAAAACCTTGCCTAACTATGTTAAAATAAAAAGTCTTGGATTGCTTTTGAGAAGAACCAACATACAGATATGTCACTTTACAGTTATTTTACTGCTAAATTAAGATCCTAAGGACGGCGTCATCCGGGTTCTGAAGCGATCTCGTTACGCAACAGTCGATGGCGAGTTAAAGTGCCAATCAACAATGAAATCAAACCAAACCAATTAAA
>NW_022605573.1:302340-310983 GCF_008692095.1 Etheostoma spectabile
AAAGAGTCATTTAAAAGCCCAGTATTGTTTCCGAGGCACAATAAAAATCCAATATTTTCCCAGTGAGCCATCCAATCATCGAACAATCTTTGAAAAACAGAAAGAAAAAAAAAAAATTGTACGTCTCAAAGTGGAAGATGAGCTTTGTTTTTATGCTTGACAGGCCGACATTCTGGAGATTTCTCTGAAGGCTGATGATGATACGCAGCGCTGCCTGTCATCAAAACCTCCCTTTTGGGAAATGGAAGCGGCAACGCAGGCAATCTGAAAACATTTATCGGCGTCTAACCACGACGAGGCGATTCAGCGTCTGCATTTAAAACTGACAATTACAATCAGCTGACGCAGAAGCTGCTGTCAGTGCAGTGGAACACGACAGCGCAAATGAGCCGCCAACAAGACATCAAAATTCAATTTTAGGATTTGAACATAAAAGATCTTTGTATGCAGATGTAATCATTTCCATTGAGAAGTCCCATGAATACTGATATTAAAACCCTTTGTGGTGAGTGTCTCATTTTTACGAGGTCATCTGAACCCAATGTTGCTTTGAAAGAATAGACTAGAATAGACTTGAGAAATAGGACTCTCTGGTTTCTATGCAAGAGTGAGATGAGAAGAATTCAGGTTTTGACTGTGCTTGTGCCACACTACGTCACGCCCCTTACGTGAAAAACTCTGGTTTGACCCATCTTAAGTGCAAAGGGTTAACAGTGAAACCCTTACATTAAGGGAAACATGAATGGAAACATTGGAATTTGCATTAACAGGTGACTTTTCTCAATATTGGGCTGCAAACTAAGAATTTCACACAAACCCCCACTCACACACACACACACACACACACACACCTTCTCCCGCACACGCACGCGCACACACACACACACACACACACACACACACAAATTTGGAAATGGCAGTCTGTGCTGAGTAACTGTCCCTCAGTGTGTTTTGCAGCCAAAAGTTTCATTGTTTTAAAAGATATCATTAGATGTTTTATTCATTTGTTCATCAAACATTTCATTTGTGTAAAACTAAAATAAATAAAAAAATCGACTCTCCCCCAGAAGATTTGGCCTATTCCACTACGAGGTGGTGTGCTACCAGTCCAGCAGACAGGCCCAGCAACATGTTTGGTGTAAATCCCACGAATCAAATAGTCATTCTGTCAAAAGAAAAACAGAGTTCTGCTAAAAACCTAAACAACACATACACATTTTTTTCCAAGAAAAATACCTTTTATTTCATTATAAATCCACATAATTGTATCTATGAAAGCATAAAATCCCCTTTTCGCATGTTGTTGTGTTTTTTTCTCCTTATTGTGGTCATTTGTTTCGTCATAGTCAAAGTAAATCATGGGTATCAAACAATCGAAGACTGTAAGGTGTATGTCACATACAAACACAGACACTGTCAAACGGCAAAGGGGGGGGGACGGGGGAGGACAGGACAGCGCAAGTTCTGATGGCCATCCTTAAAAACCGCTTAATACACTTAACTATCTCCAGTGACACTTTTTAGTAGTAGGAACAGTTATGGTCGAGCTTAGGGCTGCAACTAACTCGACTATTTTCATAGTCGATTAATCTGTTGATTATTTTCACAATTAATCAATTAGTTGTTTGGTCTTTAAAAAGTCCGAAAATGGTGAAAAATGAGGATCAGTTTTTCCCAAAATCCCAAGGTGACGTCCTCAAATGTCTCGTTTTGTCCACAACTCAAAGATATTCAGTTAACTGTCACAGAGGAGAGAAGAAACTAGAACAATAGTCACATTTAACAAGCTGAAATCAGAGAATTTGTACTTTTGTCTTAAAAAAAATGACTGAAACCGACTAATCAATTATCAAAAAAGTTTTAATTAAATGGCAATTAATTAAATAGTTGACAACTAATGGATTAATCGGTTAATTGTTGCAGCTCTAGTCGAGCTTACCAATGTTGCGTTCGGGTACAGTTGCTTTCGAGTGTCACACAAAGCATCAGAATTTGCCATCAAACGTAGAGCCGGACGTCTGTGCTTTAGGTCTGGCTTCGAATAATTCCTCGCCGGAGTTCCTCAAGGCTCTGTTCTCGGGACACCAAGGTTTTTTTGTTTTTTTTTTCTTCTTTTTTTCCCCAAACATAGAGAGAACCAATCCACCATGGACGCATAACACACTGATTATTTCAACATTTCCTAAGTCATTCAGAGCCAAAAGAGTTCGACTGGTAATACTGGAGAGTATACTATTCACTTGTTCATGGAAATGAGAGATAAAGAGAGAGCGAGAGAGCGAGAGAGAGAAAGAGAGAGGGGAAAGTGAAGACATAGAATTAAAGTGCCAGAGAAGTTCGCCGTTTAGTTTGACAGTTTGTTATTATCGATGCTGTGAGACAAGACGTTGGCAATGTGCTCGTATTTCAATCCAAGGCCCAACATGAATTTTCTCTTTGACTGCTAAGAGAGATAAAAGAGAGGTGTGCTTTTCAAAGTCTGCATATTCTCCCGATACTGTAATAATGCTGTCATAGTACTGTAGTAATCCTTTGGCATATGACTTTATGCTGAGGAATAAGAGAGGAGCGGTGCAGCCGAACCATCGACAAAAAAAGAAAAGAAAGAAAAAAAGTCATAAAAAGAGGTTTTCCGTAATCCACAGTAATCCGTTCGGCGTATTCCCAGAGCATTTAGTGTCCGCGTGGATTTTCAACTGTCAAATGCAGAGGCTAAATCCCCGCGCCCCCCTTTAGAGCCAGCCGTCAGATCATTGGATACTTCCTTCAGAAAAGAAGAAGAGATTCCACACCGTGTTCTCTCTGATTCTCCTGATCCAAGGGTACCAAACCTCCAGTTTAGCACCGAAAACACGAGCTGGGTTCAAAGCCCAGAGCCTGACCTGTATCCAACATGTCCGATCCCAGCGGTGCGTAGGCTCTTTATCCTCCTCTGGCTGCCCGCCGGATGTTCACATCCCATCCCGTCTGGTTCTGGTAAGAGGCGGCGGCGTCAGAGGGTAGTCAGAGTCTCTGGGCCGAACACCTGATCACCGGGGGTCAACATAAGGATGTGACCATGCAACCCACTGGGGTACCTGAAGCAGACAGGAGAGGGACACAGGGAACAGAGTCATTGATTACTGTAACTAAAGGAGCATTGAGTGTGATTTTAGTTGTTTGTGGATTGTATTTGTGGTGTTTTTTTTGTTTTACTTTTTATCAGTTGTTGTGGAGGAAGTATTCTGATTCGCTGCATAAAATTAACCCATTTAACATACTGTGTATATATACAGTGCTGCTCATGAGTATAGGAACCCCTGTTTAAGTTGACTAAAAAGAGGAGTAAAAAAAAATAAAAAATCCTCTTTTGGAAATTAATCTTATTGCCTTAATTGGAATTGTACCCAACTTTTAAACTTATACGCACACACACACGCACGCACGCAACGAGCCACTCACAAACACGCACACACGCACACACACACACACGCACACACACACACACACCATCACATACCCTTCACCATACCTAGCGATCGGCATGGGGAACTTTCCATAAAATCATCTCTCAATGCAAATCAAACCAGATGTTAAGATAACTGATTGGGGGGGGGGGTATTTAATTTTATATGCTAAAGGAGACCTTTTGCATCAGTAACAAATGCCAAAGGCAACCAACCAAGCGTCGCTTTCTGATGCGATGGGCTTCACAATGTGTTGGACAGCTGTTACATTACAACCAAGTTAAGTTTAAAATAAAGATTGTGTTTTGGGTTAAAACACCGGCCCCCTTAAACAGTCCTCCTGTTGACATGAACACCCGTTTCCTGGTTGAAAGTCTTGTGTTTTCTCCTTATATTCTTCTGAACTTAGCTTGAAAGCCCAGTGTTTTAGGCCAAACTCCCCCCCCTCCCTACGCTGATCTCCAGGCTCTATAGCAGCAGTCAATGTGGTGCTGACAGTAACAAATAGGGGGAATACTTACAGATTACAGTGCATTACTTTCATAGCTATATGGTTTATGAGAACACCCTGAAGTCTAATATTAAACTATAAATATCTTGAAGTAGTCTATATCCTTGACATTCCACTTCCAGGGATTGAACTAATTTACATACCGTTGGGTTGTACCACTGCATCATATTTTATGAACTGTAGGTTTGTGAAATTAAATCATAAAGCAGCTGTCAAATAAATGATAAATGGAGTGAAGTGTACTATATTCACCCCGTGAAATGTAGTAGACATATGAGGTAAATGTACTTGATTAGTGCAGTTTATTTTTGTACTAACAGTGCAAATAATGTTCTCTTTTTTTCACTCACCAATGAAGTTGTTCTCATCGGCTGGCATTTCTGTTTAGAGTGTTTATGTATTAGTGTGTATATGTTAGGATGTATATATTAGTATGTATATATCAGTGTGTATATGTTTGGTTGTTTTGTACGTGTAAGCACAGTGTGAGCAACGATGCTCCAAAGAAAAAGTCCTCGTATGTGTCCTCATACCTGGCAAATAAAGCTGATTCTGAGGAGTTATTCCCCTTCATATATAGTGTACAGGTTCCCTGATTATTTCTTTGTTCTATGTTTTAAGCCTACGCACTTGACACATCCGGTGTTTGGACAACAGAAAAACGAGTGCACACATGCACATCACAAAGACACCCCAACAGTATCTGCAGGGGTCTGCAGAGTTGTTCTTTTCAGTGGCGATGACTCAGCGTCTGCTCATCCAACTGCTGAGATTTCAGGCTTTAAAACACATTCTCTGCCTGTGCTTTTACTTTGGAAACTACCCCCTTCACTCCCACTAACTCCATTGTTGGTGCACTTGAAATCACAACACTTGTCTTTGTCTGGTACATGAAGCAGGTGGTGGATCTGTGCTGGGGTGCACAGTGAGATACTAATAACAAATATTAATAAAAAGGTGCAGGAATGTAAAAAGTACTTCTACTTGTAATTTTGGCCCTCGAAGTGCCGTCAATGCAGATGACAGTCAACTATGATCCGGAGGAGACTGACGCTACAGCGACACCACTATGGAGCTAGAGTTGTTTCTTTATCACATGCGAGAAAAGAAAAAGATCTGAGAGAAAACAAGAGATATCACACCGATAGCAAAAAAGCATTTTATGACAGAAAAAAATTATTTAAGAGAAAACATTTTCCTACCGACAGCAAAAAAAATCTCAAAATACTTTTTTTAAACTCTCAAATATGTATTTTTTGCTATCAGTGTGAATTTTTTTTCTCTCAAAACGTTTTTTCTTCTCGCTCTGAAAACCTAAGTCTTTGTTCTCGATTCAGTTTTCTGCTCTAGTTTCAGGATTTTTCTCTCGATGTGAAAATAGTGTCATGGACGGGGCCACGTTGCTATGGGCCAGTCGGGGCGGGGCTACGTTCCTATTGGCCAGTCGGGGCGGGGCTACGTTCCTATTGGCCAGTCGGGGAGGGGCTACGTTCCTATTGGCCAGTTGGGTGAGCACTGTCTTGTCTCGGGAGTCCATCTGAATCACTACACCTCTGTCATCGTCATAGATTGATAACTAGCACTAGATTTTAAAAGAGAGAAATCCTGAGACGAGAACAAAAAACTGAATTGAGAGCAAAGACTTAGCTTTGGAGAGTGAGAAGATAAACACTGAAAGAAAAATGAAAGAAGAGAAACAGCAAGAGGAAAGGATATAAGATAAAATAAGAGGAAAGTCAGAGGAGAGAAGTTAAAAGTAGGTTAAATTAAGGAGAGAAGGGGGAGTAGGAAGAAAAAAACGGAGAGAATAGGAAGACAGGAAGAGGAAAGAGAGAAGCTGCAACAGAAAAGAAAAAGATGAGGGAGGAAGAAGCAAAACAAAGTAGAAGAAGAAAAGAGGACAGGACAAGTAAGTAAGATAAAGAAAGGGAAGAGCAAAGATGAATTAAAGGAGAAGAGGGACAAGATGAGGAGCGATTAAAAAAAGAGAAAGTGAGTCAAGAATAACTGGAAGAAGGTGAAAAAAGAGGAGAAAAGGTAGAAGGAGGAAAGGAAATAAGGAGAGGAGAGAGGGAGATGATGCAGTCAGAGGAACAGAAAGAGGAAAAAAGAGGAGAGAGAGAGAAGATGCAGAACAGAAGAGGTAAACACAGAGAAAGCAAAATGACAAGAAAGAAGAGGAGAGAGTGGTGGAGATGTGATGGAGAAGCACAGCTGGGGAGGAGGAAAGGAAGAAAAGAGGAAAGGAGGAGTGGAGGAGTGGAGGAGAAGGCTGCTTACATAACGGAGGAGAGAGCTTACATAACGGAGCGACAGCGATCTGCATACAGTCGGGATCAGGCCGTTATATAAAGGCCCGATAAAGAGGAATAGCGTTGTTTACTAAGGCGAGGCGATGTTTACGGAGCTCTTAACGGCCGACAGACTCCAGGAATGCTATTGGTTGCCGCTGCTCGCTCTCTTCTCATTGGCTCTTGCAGCCGCCTCTTCTCTCTCTCTGATAACGACTGTCTCTCGCCCTCCAGATGTTCTGGAGGAGCTTCTCTGGAGGAACAGAGTGTTTACCCTCTCACCTCTGTGTGTGTGTGTGTATGTGTGTGTGTCTGGGTGTGTGTAAGTGTCTGGATGTGTGTTTGTGTGTTGGTGTAGTTTGTGTTGTTTGTGTGTGGGGGGGTGTGTGTGTGATGTGGATACGTTGTGTTTGTGTGTGTAATGTCTGGGTGGTGTTTGTGCGTGTGTAGTTTGTGTGTGGTGTTGTGTGTGTGTTGTTGTGTGTGGGTGTGGTGTGGGTGCGTAAGTGTCTGGGTGTGTGTTTGTGTGATGAATGTTTGTGTGTGGTGTGAGTTGTGGTGTGTGTCTGGGTGTGTTTGGTGTGGTAATGCTGAGTGTGTTTGTGTGTGTATGTATGTGTGTGTGTATGTTTGTGTGTTGTGTGTGTGTGGTGTGTGGTGTTGTGTGTGTGTTGTGTGTGTGTGTTTGATGTGCGTAAGTGTCTGGGTGTTGTTTGTTGTGTGTGTTGTATGTTTGTGTGGTGGTGGTGGTGTGCGTGTCTGGGTGTGTTGTCTGGGTGTTTAGTGTCTGATGTGTGTTTGTGTGTATGTTGTTTGTGTGTGTGTGTGTGTGTGTGTGTGTGTGAGTGTGGGTACGTGTGTGTTTGTGTGTGCGTAAGTGTCTGGGTGTGTGTTTGTGTGCGTGTGTATGTTTGTATGTGTGTGTTTGTGTGTGTGTGTGTGTGTGTGTGTGTGTGTTTGTGTGTGCGTGGAGGTGTGTGTTTGAAGTCTCTTTTATTTAGACCTTAGTGGTCCTCTAATGCTGCTATACGATTGAAAGCCATGATGTCTCTCTCTCATGGGGGGGCCAAATTCTCTGGGCAGGCAAAGCAGAGAAAGAGGAGGTAACCTTGCCCCTTATGACCTCATAAGAAGCAAGATTCCAGATCGGCCCATCTGAGCTTTCATTTTTTCAAAGGCAGAGCAGGACACCCAGGGCTCGGTTTACACCTATCACCATTTCTAGTCAATAGGGGAGCATAGGCAGGCTGGGGGAACTCATATTAATGTTAAAAAAACTCATAAAGTGAAACGTTCATGCCATGGGACCTTAAACCTGGATCTGGGAATCCAGTGGAGCGAGGCTACAACTGGGATTACGAGCCCACGCGTAGCCGGTAGAGCTTGACATTAGCCAAAAGTCTCAGCTAGACTAGCTTCAACAACAGATCTAATCCGTCCCTCCAGTTTAAAAGCACAGTCAAAAACCACACCCAGACTCCTGGTTAATGGACGAAGGCAGGAACCTAAAGGAACCAAGAGCACCTCCACAGGCTCTAAAAGGTTCAGCACGACCAACAACTGCAGTCTCATTTCCAACGAGACAGAGCAAATCCTGATCCTGGTTCATGAGAACAGCCTGGTGTGTGTGTGTGTGTGTGATCTCTCACCTCTCCCGCCTCCTCACCCTCCAACGCTGTGAAGCTGAATGTAAATAAATCTGGAAAACACACATTACCGAGAGAGAGAGAGAGAGAGAGAGAAAAAAAACAAGAACAAGACGGGATTTGAGACGCAGCTCGCCTGGCTCTGTGCAAAGACAACAACAAACACCTCCCAGCACCTCGACTGAACTCAATGATCAAGGGGAAACGCTGGGGGACAGCTCAAAGGGGGGCGGGGGGGGGGGGGGGGGGGGGGGGGGGGGGGGGGTCTTGGTTCACTTCCAGGTGAAAGGTGAGTTGGGTTCACTTCAGGTGAGAACGTGATTTGACCCAAATACATCAAGTGGACCAAAAAGAAAGCATTTACTAGCCTGCAGTTTAACCCTGGTGGTGTCTTCATGTCCGGGACCCTCTCGTGTCCCTCGGGTCAAACTGACCCTCGACTTACTCGGGGTTTTAAAAACAATTCTGAAATAACATTTTACTTCAAAATCTATTAACAGATATTGTCTTTATCTCATTTCCAAACCGCTGAGATAACATCTATGTTTAGGGAATGCATCAGTCTCTACTAGACCACTATTAAACATGGAAGTGGGGTTTTTGTCATAAGGTTATAATTCATGTTAAAAATCCACTATGGAAACAACATAAGTGTCATATCCAGAATTATGTTCTGAATCGAGTCAGGAAAACATGTTTATCACAGGATGTAAGGAAAGGACGTTGATTTCAGGTAGAAAACATGGAAC
>NW_022605573.1:310993-311332 GCF_008692095.1 Etheostoma spectabile
TTTTTCTTCTTGTAAAAATGTGAAATGGGTCAATTTGACCCGATTACCACACAAGGGTTAACCTACTTATACTTAGTTACTACTATTAATAACCAGTATAATATCACTGCTGCTACATTGCACATATCTGTACATGTTGTTCATACATTGTTCATATTTATTCTGCTTTTATAAAACTGCAATATATTCCCTGTCCTGCCTATGCACCACCTGCCTATACTGTGAATCTGGCTCCTTGTGAGGTCATAAGGGGCAAGGTTACCTCCCTTTTCTCTGCTTTGGCCGCCCAGAGAATTTGGCCCCCCCCATGAGAGAGAGAGAGACATCATGGCTTTCAAA
>NW_022605573.1:311342-314780 GCF_008692095.1 Etheostoma spectabile
GGCAGTTGGTCAAGGCCACCCCCCCAGCCTCCCCAGATCCAGTATTAGGGGACCACTAAGGTCTATATAAAAGAGACTTCAGATACAGTATTAGGGACCACTAAGGTCTATATAAAAGAGACTTCAGATACAGTATTAGGGACCACTAAGGTCTATATAAAAGGACTAAGATACAGTATTAGGGAACCACTAAGGTCTATATAAAAGAGACACATCTGAAACAGTTTAGGGGACCACTTACGGTCTATTTAAAGAGATTCAAACAGTCATTAGGACATTAAGGTCTATATAAAGAGATTCATATCCAGTATTAGGGGTCCACTAAGGTCTATATAAAAGAGACTTCAGATACAGTTATTACTATGGACCACTAAGGTCTATATAAAAGGACTTACAGATACGTATTAGGGACCACTAGGTCTAATAAAAGGGACTTAAGCATACAGTATTAGGACCACTAAGGTCTATATAAAAGGGACTTAAGTTACAGTATTGATTGGGACCACTAAGGTCATATAAAAAGAGACTCTTACAGTAATTAGGGGACCACTAAGGTCTATTTAAAGAGACTTCAGATACAGTATTAGGACCATTAAGGGTCTATAAAAAGAGACTTCAATCCAGTATTAGGGGTCCATTAAGGTCTATATAAAGAGATTCGATACAGTATTAGGGACCACTAAGGTCTACAAGATATATAAAAAGAGACTAGATACAGTATTAGGGACACTAAGGTCTATATAAAAGAGACTTCAGATACAGTATTAGGGACACTAAGGTTCTATATAAGAGACTTCAGATACAGTATTAGGGACCACTAAGGTCTATATAAAGAGACTCATAACAGTATTAGGGACCACTAAGGTCTATATAAAGAGACTTCATATCCAGTATTAGGGGACCACTAAGGTCTATATAAAGAGACTTCAGATACAGTATTAGGGACCACTAAGGTCTATAAAGCATCCAAGTAGCATCATGGACCCTTTAATATACAATGAGTGCACCCTGATCGGCAGCTGGGGCTCTACCCAGCGCACAGTTTATTTAATATTGAATAAAACTAAATTCCATATGAAAGCGCCCGGATCAATATCACAAATTCAAATCATTGAACTGTTATTACCATTGACTTTCATTAGTAATGAATAGCAGCAAATCCTTGACAAAATTATTGACAAATACACAAGAAAGACATGATGGATAAAGGATAATCCACCATTTTTCTACATGGCTTCTCAGCGAGCTGTAAATCTGGGCTTCGGATTTCTATTTGCTGACTTCTCCTCTTCCAATCTCCACCCAATCCTCCTCCTCCACCTCCTCCCTGAGTTTTCATTTTCTCTCCATCTCTCTGTATCCCTCCATCTCGCTTCGTCAATAACGGCGTCTCGGGGCTCAGTGACTCATCTGTACTTCTCTCTCTCCATTTCCTCGGCTGTTTCTCTACTTTTCACTGTCTCACTAACTAAATATAAGTCCATAATCCTCCCTTCTCTCTCTCTCTCTCTCTCTCTCTCTCTCTCTCTCTCTGTCTCCGTCTTGTCTTTGGATGTGTCCGCCCGTCTTGAACTTCTTTATCTTTATCTTTCTGCTTCCCTTCATACCATCAGGTCTGTTTTTTTTTTTTTGCAGCTGGAGATTAAAACGACTTTGACTTTGTTTTATTTCAGTCAAAGGGTTTATGAGACGCCGGCGGCAATGTTACGCTGCAAATTATATTCAAATTAAAATAGATCTCAGGAAAACAGCAGCGCTGGGGTTTCTCTTCCTGCTTTCTGTTCATGTGCAGATTTATTTACAGTAAGCAGCTGTGCAGAGGAGAGTCAAACCGGACTACTCTAAAGCTTGAAGAGATGCTATTCGCTTATCTCTATTACAATTGTGCAAAAAAAAACACCAAAAAAACCCTTTGAACACACACTCAGGCTACAATGAACACAGTTCCCCCCACTCATCATGTCTATTTCTAGCAGGGGGAGAGAGAGAGTGAGAGAGGAGGAAGAGAGAAAGAGAGAGAGAGAGAGAGAGAGAGAGAGAGAGAGAGTAGCAGCGAAAGAAGAGTATAGAGGAGGAGAAATAAAAAAAGAGAGAGATGGATAAAGAAATAATCCTAGTCTATTCTATCCCGAGCTCAAGACACGTAGAGATTGTTATCCAACTCTATATCGATATCCTATAATAGCTATAGCGTTATATTCTCACATATACCCTTAGCTCTGTAGATAGATTATTGTCCGCCATCTATTAGTTTACGGTATCTCATACCCTGATATAGGATTGAAAGCAGAAGAATCTAGCATCTTACTTTATCCATTATTGCTATTTAAAAGAAAAAGAGCGGAACGTCTCGTTGTGCTCCTCCGAAACGTCTCAGGAGACGATAGGAGAGTCAGATATATCTAGGAAGTTATGTTCTCTGGGATTAAATAGCGATTTTCTACATATATATCTCTACAGATAATCATATCTATAGAGCGAACATAATAGGACATTAAGCTATACTAACTATGATTATATGCGGGAGAAGAGAGAGTCGACCGAGATTGAAGAGAGGAGCGTACCCAGCAGAGAGAGAGAATATAGAGAGATAGAGTTAGCGCGACAGAGAGAGGGTAAGTTTCCATCCACTTGTCAATCAAATTATCTGAATTTCGGTAAAAAACTCAAGGGAATAAAGCTGGTGAAAGTTTGTTTTTAATAAAAACCTGTACGTAATGACGTCACACGCTGTTTCAAATTGGTTTGTTTTGTATTTCGCTGTGAATACATAAAAAATACTGTAAATGGAAGTACCTTTACTGGAAGCACCTTCACTTCCATTTACCGTGAAAAGAATTCACAGTAACTTGCTGGAGAATTGTTGCCAGTAAGTAAATTTTACGTTAAATTTGTTACAGTGTAGCGTAGTAGAAGCAGAAAGTGGGGCATGAAAAGAAAAGACTCAAGTAAAGTACAAGTAGATGAAGATTTGGATTTAAGTACAGTACTTGAGTAAAAGTACTTTGTTACGTTCCACCACTGGGTGAGATGTTATTTATCCCGCTCTGATGAACAGAGTTGAAACATTGGATGAAAGGACTTTTTGGGGCACCCGGCTAGCTGAGTTGGTAGAGCGGGCGCCCATATGTAGAGGTTTACCCCTCGACGCAATGGGCCAGGGTTCGACTCCACCCTGTGCCCCAATAGCGATAATAAAAAATATTTTTTTGTTTGGTGACTAAAAAGTCTTCTTTTCCTCTCCTTTCTCCTCCACTCCCTCAAACCTGAACCCTTGCGTTGTCCTCGGGTCAAGTTGACCCGTTTCGAAGTGTTTTATATCAGAAATATAGATTCCTTTTAACCAAATTGACCGAAAATAACATGGGTGATTCCATTTTTTATGGTTTGAAAACCGTATCCGGACAAAACTTTGACATCTACCCATCTGTGATCCAC
>NW_022605573.1:314790-314974 GCF_008692095.1 Etheostoma spectabile
CTCTGATCTTAACTATTAGTCAAAATAATTCATCATTTCTGTCTTTTTAACTACAAATGTATGTATAATTTGATATAAATGAGGTGTAGTGACCATGAATTCCAAGAATAAGAGTAAAACCTGTTATTAAACAAGCACAGGTTTTAAAAAAAAAAAGAACCAAAAGCTGGAAAAAGTGACAAAT
>NW_022605573.1:314984-316015 GCF_008692095.1 Etheostoma spectabile
AAATGACAAAAACATCGGAAAAGCACCAAAAAAAATTCAATTTTGACGTGGAAGGACAAGTTCAAGGTTAACGGGAAGACAACACGGGGGTTAAGACATCCTCAGGAATGCACCGCTGCTTTATTTCCCAGCATCCTCCGGGAGCAGCCTGCGATGGGAACGTGTGAACGCATGAATGTACACTACAGTATGTAACCAAGTACTTTAATAAAGTACGAGGTACTTTGAGTCTTTTCTTTTCACTTTCACTTCTACTCCACTACATCTCAGAGAGAAACGCTGCATTTCTTTCTCTGCTACTTTCATCTGACGTCATCAGTTACTTTAAACATTAATATGTATGATATATTTCTACAATGGGAGGACGTTTCTGCATCAAGTACACTGTAACAGGTGTGTGTAATTATAACAGTATTACACTGCAATAAGGACATTAACACACTGTAATGGTTACATGCAGTACATTACTGCCCCACGTTGTTGTTAAAATTACCTTACATTTTTAATAAAGTTATAGTGTAACACACATACTAGTAAATGTGTCAATCATTGAAAATAAATAATATGGCAGAGGTAAACGGAGTAGCAGTACTGTGAATGCTAAAATAGTACTAATAAGTATTGATACAATACTATGGATAGGTACTGTGATTTCGTATACAGTAAGCTGGTCCTACTGTCAATGATGATACAGTAGTAAAAAAGTACTGTAAGTTCATATACAGTACTAGGGTACTACTCAGATAAGACTCACAATACTGCATTAAGTGAAACACAATACCTTTATCTACATATTTAGCATTACTATTTAAGCAGTTGCACATTTTTGTATTCCCAAGTTGTATATTCAAATATTTGTTCTTGTATTTCATCCTATTGTATGTATGTATATTGTATCCTAGTATTTCATCTATATGTATATTATGTGCTGTGTGACTGATTTTGCTTCTGTAACACTCTAATATCCCATTTTATTCAGATCAATATCTATCTATCTATCTATCTATCTATCTATCTATCTATCTATCTAT
>NW_022605573.1:316025-321067 GCF_008692095.1 Etheostoma spectabile
CTATCTATCTATCTATCTATCTATCTATCTATCTATCTATCTATCTATCATAAATGATGATACAGTAGTAAATAAACACTGCAAATGGTTCTACAGTAATAGGATAACTACTGTAAATTAATATACAATAATGGTACTGTACGTAGTTTTCCAGTAACATACTGGCATCCTGCTGCCAGTAAGTTACTGTAAAATCTAAAATAGTCTAGTCTTTACAGTGTACTTTTACTTTTTATCCTCCTGTATCCGGGAAAAGTATCAGGACAGTTGTACTAATACCACACCGTCAGAATACTGTGTTACAAGTAAGAGTCCTGCATTGGATACGTTACATAAGTAAAAGTATGTAAGTAGCATCGGGTAAATGTACTTAAAGTATTAAAATAAAAGGAGGAGGAGGAGGAGGAGGAAGTGACCACCAGGTGTCACTGTGGCGCCGTGTGGGGCCTCGCTGCTCGGTACCAGGCCCGGAGAATACAAGCCCGCTGGATGACGCCCTGGGGCCCCCTCTCTCTCTGTCATCCTCTCTCTCTCCCTCCTCCTCTCTCATCCTCCCTCCTTCCCTCTCTCTCTCTCCATCTCATCCTCCTCCATCTCTCTTTCTTTCCTCCTCTCTCATCCTCCCTTCCTCTCTCTGCCTCCCCCCTCTCTCTCCATCTCATCCTCCTCCATCTCTCTCTCCCTCCTCCTCTCTCATCCTCCCTCTCTTCCTCTCTCTTTCTCCATCTCTCTACTCTCCTCCTGCCTTCTCACATCCTCCTACATCCTCTCGTGTCTGCCCCCCCCTCTCTCTCCATCCATCCCTCCCTACTCTCTCTCCCTCCTCCTCTCTCATCCTCCCTACTTCCCTCCTTCCTCTTCTTCTTCTCCTCTCTCCATCCTCCTCCTCCATCTCTCTTTCCTTCCTCCTCTCTCATCCTCCCCCTCTCTCTGTCCTGCCTCCCCCTCTCTCCCTCTCCATCCTCCTCCATCTCGCTCTCCTCCTCCTCTCTCACCCTCCCTCCTTCCCTCTCTCTCTCCCATCTCGCATCCCCTCCATCTCTCTTTTCTCGTTCCTCCTCTCCTCATCCTCCCTCTCTCTGCCTCCCCCCTCTCTCTCCGTCTCATCCTCCTCCATCTCTCTCCTCATCCCTCCTTCCCTCTCCTCTCTCCATCTCGCTCATCCTCCTCCATCTCTCTTCCTCCTCTCTCTCCTCCTCCGTCCCTTCCTCTCGGCCCTCCCCCCTCCTCCTCCATCTCATCCTCCTCCTTCCCTCTCTCCTTCTCCATCTCTCTCATCCTCCTCCTCTCCGCTTCTTCTCTCTCCTCCTCTCTCCTCCCTCCCTTCTCTCTCTCCCCTCTCTATCCTCCTCTGTCTCCTTCTCGCTTCACCCTCTCATCCTCCCTCCCTCTCCCCTTCCCCCCCCCCCCTCTCCTCTCTCCCTCTTCTATCATCCTTCCATCCTCCCTCTTTCCACCTCGCCTTCTCTCTCTCTTCCTCCCCTCCGCCTCCTATCTCTCCAAACTCTCTCTCTCTCTCTCCCCCTCCTCCTTCCATCTCTCAACATCCTCTCTCTCTCCCATCCTCCTTCCATATCTCTCCAATCTCTCTCTCTCTCTCTCCATCCTCCTTCCATATCTCTCAACCATCTCTCTCTCTTCATCCATCACCCTCCAATCCTACCTCCGCCAAACATCTCTCCTCCTCATCTCCCACCTCCTTCCATATCATCTCTCCAACATCTCTCTCTCATCCTCCCCAACAACCTCCCCATCCTCCTTCCATATCTCTCCAAACATCTCTCTCTCTCTCCCATCCTCCTTCCATATCTCTCCAAACATCTCTCTCTCTCTCCCATCCTCCTTCCATATCTCTCCAAACATCTCTCTCTCTCTCTCTCTCTCTCTCCTGGGATGGTGGGATTGAACTGGAGGGATCCAGCATGCGTTGCATTAATGTGTGGGGTTTAGGTCAAGCCAAGAAATCATCATGGGGGGGCAGAAACTATACGCACTATAGCTTTAAGCAAGAGGGAAAGGATGGATGAAGGGCAGAGACAGGACTGTGTGTCAGTTAAATGTAAAAATTTATAAAAGTATACATTTATAAATTTTTGAATTCATACATTTATATATCAATGTATGAATTCAAAATGGAAAGATGCAGGAAGTGAAGTCGTTCTTCTCTCTTCAAAAGACTCGAATCGTCTTTAAAGATGAAGTGGTGCTTTAAGGTCATTAGATTTCGGTGTATTTCGTTTTCATGGCGTTGTTGTGAAGTTGTCTATTGTAAATAATGAACTCTCCCTCCCTCCCCCCCCCCCCCCCCCCCCTCTCTCTCTCTGTGGAAGCTGGGATGGTGGGATTGTATCGGAGGGAGCCATGCGTTGCATTCATGTGTTGGGGAACGTTATGTCTCCAAAACGTCAAAAATCCAGCTTGTTTTCCATTATGGATCATATTTCCTATGTTATATATACATATGAACATGCCTCGTCTCTAATCCTACACTCTCTGGACTCTGTTTATCACAGAGCTCTAGTTCACTGACCCCCCAGCAGAAAGAGGAAATCTTTTTTTTTTTATATTTTTGCATTTCTTTAACCCTTGCGTTGACCTCCCGGGTCAACAACGGACAAGAATTTGACATTTTCATCTGTTTAAAAAAAAAAAGAAAAATCAGTTTTCACTACCATCACTTCTTAGTGGTTTTACTACTTTTTGGAAATCATGGTCAATGACCTTCATTTAAATAGAATTATACCTAATATTTGAGTTAAAAAAAACTTTATGAATTATGAATTATTTTGACTAATAGTTAAGATCAGAAGAATGAAAGTGATCAATTGTATTTGCAAAGAGCGCTGTGAGGAATCCAATCCATTTTTGTGGTAATTTGGTTCAAAAGAAACCCATATATCAGATATAGACATTTCTTAAAGGGGTCCGATTTGACTCGAGGACAACAGGAGGGTTAAACCAATCACAATGGGCTTGGGCGGTGCTAAACTCCGGATGCAGTCTCTGAAAACTAGTCTCTGAAAGGAACAGGTTTTGGTGGAACATTAGCATCCCACGATATTAAACAGCACCTTAAATATTTAATGAAGTCAACTGTTAACACAATACTGTAACGTGAGCTATTTAAATCAGCTGATAGATGGTTGAATCATTACACAACATGAAGACCACCGACAAAACAGAGTCCGCTGATTGGACGGGTAAAGAATGTACTGCAAACCCAGACGTAGTACTGAAGGAAAATGAAAACTCAGTGGAAGTAAAAAAGGAGGGCGGAGCCCGGCTACTGCTTAATGGCACTCAATAGAAAACCTCTCAGGGAGCCAAGGGAGGTGAGGACCATCTACTGACATGTCATCCCGTCTGTCTGTGTGTGTCTGTCTGTCTGTCTATCTGTGTTTGTCTGTGTGTCTGTGTATGTGTGTGTGTGTCTGTCTGTCTGTCTGTCCGTGTGGACGCTGTATGTATGATATGTCTCGTTTCCTGTCGGGGGTGTTTTGTGTGTGTGTGTCTGGCCCCTGTGTGGTTTGTGTGTCTGTATGTGTGTCTATCTGTGTGTATCTATGCTGTGGGGCTCTGTCTGCCTGTGTTGTGTCTGGTCTGTCTGTCTGGTCTCTATCGTCTGTGGTGTTCGTTTCGTGTATGTGCTGTGTGTCTGTCTGCTCAGACACATTATGTCTGTGTGGTGTGTATGTCTGCTGTCTGTTGCTGATGTCGTGTGTGTGGGCATACTGTTGCACGTGTCATGGTCTTGCTCGTGTTGTGTGTTGTTGTGTCTGTCCGTATGCATCTGTGTGGTTAGTGTGTGGGGTGTGTCCTGTCTGGGGTTGGTTTGGATCTGTGGTGTGGACGTGCTGTGTGCTTGTGTGTGTTTTTGCTGTTTTGTCTATACTGTTGTCTCTGTCTGTGTTTGTTGCAGTGTGTGTCCTGACCTGTTGATGTCTAGGTCCGTGCTGTGCTGTCTGTCTCTTGTGTGTTGTTGTGCCCCCGCCCTTTTTGTGGGTCGTGTGTTGTGTGCGGCTATGTGCTGGCGGTTGGCATTATGAGATGATGGCGGCTCTGAGGCACTTCGGGATGCGTGTGACCTTGTCAACATATACCATCGCCAAGGCTAGGTTCCTTATGGTACTCGGGAGCGCGGAAAGCAGGCGTGTTGAGATTGACTAGGATTGTACGTATGTGTGGGTTTTATGCTGTGTGTGTGTGTGTATGTGTGTGTATTTGTGTGTGTCGTAGATATTAAACCCACAACAAATGGCCTGAGGCCAGCGGGGGCTGCTGAGATTGCTTCCATCGGGAAAAAAAGGGCGCTTCTGCATGAGTGTATGAACGCACACATGCATGACAAACTGTGTTTTTATACGGGAGAAATGTTATTACAGGCAGTAAAAAAAAAAAGAAAAAAAAAGAGGGACAATATGATGAGGAGATAAAAAAGAGGGACGTTATACTTTAGAGGAACAGTGTGATAGTGCATGATGGATGAATGACTGAAAAGAGGGAAGAGAGGTGAAAAAACAACAAAGAAGAAATGTAAGGAAGAGAGAAATGGCAGATGGGGGGGGGGTCATATTCTACTTTTTTCGCTTTTTCCGACATTTTTGACACTTTTTTAATGTTGTGGGTGCTTTTTTTTGATGTTTTTTCCGAAGTTATTTGATAATTCTAACGTTGACCTTTTCAGTGCTTATTTCGAAGGCCCAGTTATTGTGATAAAAAAACGGGAAACGGGTCAAATTTGACGCAAGGACAACACGAGGGAGAAGGCAATCGTGGTCTCGTTCTAAGGAAACTTTATTTGATGCGTTTTCTGTCTTCCTGGTGAGGACATTCAGACTTTTGTGATGAAGTTGGTCTTTCACATATTTTTGTACAATAATAACTTTTAACCACCAACCAATCAGTGTTGTTGTGCATTATTCTCGGCTTTCTAAGGTGCTTTTTAATCACATTAAACGACATGTCAACTCTTAAATCTTATAATGGGCGGGATCATGGAGGGCAGATACAAGAGAACGGAGAGAGAGAGAGAGAGAGAGAGA
>NW_022605573.1:321077-325778 GCF_008692095.1 Etheostoma spectabile
GAGGGAGAGAGAGAGAGGGAGAGAGGCTGATAGGGGTGGTAGTGTCTCAGTCTGTAGAGAGTTGTGTTGGGAACCGCATGGTCGCTGGTTCAAGTCCCCACACGGACCAAAGGTATGGTGGGGGACTGGTAGCTGGAGAGGTGCCAGTTCACCTCCTGGGCATTGCCAAGGTGCTCTCGAGCAAGGCACCAAACCCCGGACTGCTCGCGGTGCCTTTTCCATGGGTTTAACCCTCCTGTTGTCCTCGGGTCAAATTTGATTCCTTTAAAAAATGTCTATATCTGAAATATGAGTTTCTTTTTAACCAAATTTCGACAAAAAATGGATTGGATTCCTTCCAACGCTCTTTGCAAATACAGTTAATCACTTTAATTCCTCTGATCTTAACTATTGGTCAAAATAATTCATAATTTCTGCATTTTTTAACTCAAATATTAGGCATAATTCTACATAAATGAGGGTTTTTGACCATGAATTTGAAAAGAAATAGTGTAAAATTAGTATGGTGGTGTTAGTGAAAACTAAAAAAAGTCTGACAAAGGGAGAAAAATGTCAAATTTTGTCCGTTTTTGACCCGGGAAGACAACACAAGGGTTAAAGAAACGGCAATAAACCAGAGCATGTTTTTCTCACTACCCAGAATCCTGTGCGTCCTAGCCGCGGCGCTGGAGGAGGAAGATCTGGCAACGCGGGACTAAGAGGATCGTAACCTGACGGGTGCAGTGTCTCAGTGGTAGAGCGGTTGCCTGCCAGTCGGAGGGTTGGTGGTTTGATCCCTGGCCCTGCTGTCCCACGTCGAAATTTCCTTGGGCAAGACACTGAACCCAGAATGTCCCCCGATGCTGCGCCATCGGAGCGTAAATGTGTGTGAGTGTTTATCTACTGAGCTTGTAAATGGTTCCTGTACTATTGTTGGGATTTAAAATGTTATAGGTGCTTAAACATTGTGTGTGACTCGCATAAACATTTAGCTAAAAAGGCAAAAGATTATTTAAACATAAATGAAGACCTGTTGGTCATGCATTCAAGTTGATGTTCATGCATTAAGTTGTTTTAGCTACTTCTGTTCTATAACATAAGAGTTCTGGTACATTCTCCTAACTATTGTTGATAAAGGTTGGTTCCAGTCTCTTTACAGCCCAATGATCTCTTTTGCTCTGCAGGTCCTGAACTGAGGCTCATAAACGTTCAGTCACATTCCAACTGAAAGATAAACGAAATAGCACAAAACACATCACACACTGTGGCCTGGAGACCCCCCCCCCCCCCCCCCCCACCCCCCCCCGCCCCCCCCCCCCCCCCCCCCCCTTAGTGAGAAGACAGGGGTGCGTGAGCCGAGGAGTCAGACAAAGGAAGGGGAGAGCTGGGACAGTTCGATCCGGGTAACTTTGCCTCTAGATTCTATGTAATAAAAAGGATTCACACATCAACATCGAGATTCTGACTAATAATGGACTGAACCCTGAGACCGGAGCAGGATTTCGCTCCAACAGTATGTAAAAGCGCTTTGAGAGGTTGCTAAGACTAGAAAAGCGCCGAACAAATGCATCTCATTTACATCTGCGGCTCATTTAACCCGCATTGTGACTAGTGTCAGTCTGAAGGAACAACGTGGAATTAATCATCTTAAAAGGAGCAGGACTCTGAATACCGACAGAAACCATGTGAGCCAGGCCGCTGCAGAACCTCAAGATACAGGAAGGACCATGATCCGTCATGTTCTTGTCATGTTGCCTGTAATATGAATGAGCCCAAATGTGTCGGTTCACACGAGACACTTGAACAGGAGGCGTAAACGACTACTCTTGGTTGAGTTAAACAGAGAAAGGAGCCGCTGATGGGCCCCGACAGCGTCAGGATCCCACTCACTCCATCCAGAAGCACCGAACTCACAGACCAAGAGGGAAAGAAGCGGCTCATAAACTGTGCGAAGGGGAGCAAATCCTCCTGAGCTTTTGATAGATACCCAACGATAAGGCACACGTCCCAATCTGAGAGTGAAATTGGTACCAGAAATATCACAAGATAAAGAGAAAGGGCTATGGCGGAGGATAAAAGACAAACAAAACAACCTTCAACTCCGATATGAAAGGCGAGGAGAAGAGAAAAGAAAACTCGTTAAAAACTGACAAATGACTAAATGGAGACGCAGAGACAACAAAGAGCGTTTGTATCAGGAGGAAGAGGCAACAGGAAGGGAGAGAGAGAGAGAGAGAGAGAGAGAGAGAGAGAGAGAGAGAGAGAGAGAGAGAGGGGGAGAGAGAAAGTAATAACCTTGAACATTAAAGCTGCACAGTATATGTTTCTTTTGTATCATCATTGCCATATCAACTAGCGCAATAAAACGTTAATGTCAAAATATGATCTTGCATCACAGGGTCACACACGGCAAGACTACAGCTAGATTCCATATGAAACATGTAACCAAGCTAGACGTTAGCATTAGCATTAGCATTAGCATTAGCTTGTAGCTTAAGGGACAGTTTGTGGATTTTCTGTTCTGCCGTACATGGAGATGAATGTCTCCAGTACCGGAGGTCTGTGTTTATCAGACAGTAAAACTTGCGGGTGTGTGTGTGTGTTTGTGTGTCTGTGTTTGTCTGTGTGTGTGTGTGTGTGTGTGTGTGTATATGTGTGTGTATGTATGTGTCTGTGTGTGTCTGTATGTGTGTGTATTATGTGTGTGTGTGTATGTATGTGTGTGTGTGTGTCTGTGTTTCTGTCTGTGTGTGTCTGTATATATATATATATATATATATGTGTGTGTGTGTATATGTGCGTGTGTATATTGTATGCTCTTTGCACATAGTAATTTAATGGCGAGTGCCTGTTTCATTCAACCCGCTGCAGCAGCGTTGAGTACCTGCAACACCCAGGTGTGAGTGGGAAAGGTTGTGTGTGTGTGTGTGTGTGTGTGTGTGTGTGTGTGTGTGTGTGTTATCCAGGTGAGTGACTGTTCATTAAAGCGTTTTTTTAATGGAAGAGTGTTCAGTTGGTGCTCAACCAAGCAGGCTGAATGAACTTTGTCCACATGGTTTACTAACGCAGCCCACTGCCTGTCACTCTCTCTCTCTCTCTCTCTCTGTCTCTCTCTCTCTCTCTCTCTCTCAGCGCCCGTCGGTTTCAGGTTTCAACGTCAAACAAACTTCAAATTAAATTCTCTCACTCCCTTGCCTCTCATTCCTCGTCCCTCCGCCTGCACTCCTGTGTACCAAATTAACTGGATTCACTACTTATGGAGGCAGCAACAACTTGAATGTACAAGTTGCGTGTGTGTGTGAGCACGCCAAGCGCTCCGGTCCCCCAAAACTCACCTGAGGAAAACTGCACCTGAAAATAGAGTTTGAGAAAGTGGCTAACTAGGATTCTGATATTGTGATGAAATGCCAGCTTCCTAAATAGATACCCTTTCTAACTGTATCCATCTAAGACTGATTGATTAATGGTACGTTGACGTCAGAAGGTTAACGTGTCTCGCCACTTTACCTAGTAAGAATGACTGGGGGGGGGGGGGGAATGTCTGACTGCACCTTCACAGCTTGATTGTCACAACTGCGTTTGCCTTTCTTCAGCTCTAATCGCAAAAAAAAAAAAACAAGTTAAGGAAAATAGATAAATGGAGACGGCGGTTAAAAAAATACAAAATCTTGTTGCGTAATTGAGAAAGTTTTATCAAAATGTTGCCGTTTCCATCCAGCTTTTCTAATTCAATGATTCAAAATATTAACAATTAAAAGCCCTTGAAATAGATTACTTTGCAGAACAATAACAGAAAACCTAACAAAAAAAATAGGGCCTCCGCCGACCGACGTGTCAGTGCTTGGGCCCTAATGAGAGAACGGAAACACCGAGGGACCTAACAGCGGGCAGTCTTTGCTAGTTTAAGACCGATAGGGAGGTGTGTTCAGGTGCATTATGGGTGTGCTGGTCTTACAGGGAGGTGTGTTCAGGTGCATTCTGGACGTGCTGGTGTTACAGGGAGGTGTGTGCAGGTGCATTCTGGGCGTGCTGGTCTTACAGGGAGGTGTGTGCAGGTGCATTCTGGGCGTGCTGGTCTTACAGGGAGGTGTGTTCAGGTGCATTCTGGACGTGCTGGTGTTACAGGGAGGTGTGTTCAGGTGCATTCTGGGTGTGCTGGTGTTACAGGGAGGTGTGTTCAGGTGCATTCTGGGCGTGCCGGTCTTACAGGGAGGTGTGTTCAGGTGCATTCTGGGCGTGCTGGTCTTACAAGGAGGTGTGTTCAAGTGCATTCTCAAAAATAGGGCCCTCACCAGCTACTCACCACATGACAGGAGCCGCTCCTCGGCGTGAAGCGGAGTTCGGCTCCAGGCACCAGCAACGAAACAAATCCAAAACAACAAAAGAGGGGGCGGGGTGGAGGTCGGGGGGGGGTAGATGGAGTATTGGTTCGGGCTCAGAGATTGGAGAGTTGTGGGCGTGACTGAAAGGTTTGTGTTGTGTGTTATTGGGAGATGGCGTCGTCGTCGCGGGTGGGGTTCAAGTCCACTACGGTCGTCCCTCGGAGAGAAGCCCCCCCCATGCCGTCCGCCGACGCCGACGGTTGTTGGGAGGTTTTATTAGCGCCTCCGCCTGAGAGACAACAAGACTGGGTTATTTTAATGTTTATTCAACAGGGACAATACCTTTAATACCTAGAACATTATCACGACCCGATGTGTCCTTCAAAAGTCAGACAACAAC
>NW_022605573.1:325788-336197 GCF_008692095.1 Etheostoma spectabile
AAATAAACTATAAACTTCTCAGGAAATACAGAATCTTTTGTATCGTCTCTAATGGCGATCACGCAACTTTGGGTTTTTCGGGGTATAAATTTAAATTCACTTTTTTATGTTAATTTTTAAGTATACAATATATGCAGATACAAACAATTAAAATATCACACTGAGACGTTAGGCTTTTACTGACTGTTTTTCTGTCACTTTTATCCAAGTTTTGTGTCACTTTTTTGGCGCCTTTTGACCTTTTTGTGGATTTCATCCCGCGCTTTTGAAGCTTTTTCCGACATTTTTGTTTTTCAAATGGTATCAAATTGACTAAAACGCCGGAATGCAATGAAACTGGTAGACTGATTATTTTACTTGTGAAGAGCGCTGTAGGGAACCATCAACGTTACTTTTCATTTTGAAATTAAAACAACAACAAAATAAACCTTTACCTACATCTATCAAATTCTCAGAAAATACACAATCTTTTGTATCGTCTCTAATGGCGATCACGCAACTTTGTTTTTTTCTGGGTATAATTTTAAAATGAAAACTTTTTGTTCCCCAAACGGCTCCAATTTTTTAACTTTTTCCATATAATTTTTTTTAAATACACAGTATATGCAAATACAAACAATTAAAATATCACACTGAGACATTAGGCTTTTCCTGACTTTTTTTCTATAACTTTTATCCAAGTTTTTTTGTCACTTTTTTTGCGCCTTTTGATGTTTTTGTGGCTTTCATCCTGCGCTTTTGAAGCTTTTCCCGACATTTTCCAACATTTTTGTTTTTCAAATGCTATAAAATTGAATAAAACACCCAAATGCAATGAAACTGGTAGACTGATTATTTCATTTGTGAATAGCGTTGTAGGGAACCATCAACAATACTTTCTTTTGAAAATTTAGCTGAAAGTAACGGAAACTTTTTAAAAACGGGTCTGATTTGGGTTAATCCGTAATTTTGCTTCTGTGTTAAACACTTTTTTCCATTTTTAATTTCCGTGGATAAACAATTCCACGAATGTACACCTTTCGATTATTAAGAGCAGATGACAAAGACAAGTCACATGTTTGTCTCCCCCCCCGTCCAGTTTTTCCCCCCAGTTACCTTGCCCCCCCGAGGAGGAGGACGGAGGCCCGGCGAGCACGTTGGCGCCCCCCCCTCCCCCGTTGGTCTGGGAGCAGACGTTGGCGTGGCGCGCGGCGGCTTTCTGCTTGTAGTGGTTGCTGTGCAGCTTGTACTTCATCAGGAGGATGAAGATGAAGACGAGGACAGAGGCGACGATGATCCCCCCGATGATGATGATCATGGTACCTCCCAGGAACTGGAGAGAGAGAGAGATCAAAACGCATGCAGACGCTTAGCCGAGACAACGTTTTTTAAGTGGAACTTTTAGGCGAGGCAGCTTTATCTGTAGAGCAAGAGGCAACAGCAACAGGGCGATTCAAAATGTTTCACAAAGAATCAGTTGAACAGATAAAACACAAGTACAAACAGTTAAAAATGAAAACATTAGGACAGATAAAACCCTAACCCCCTACCTAACGCCCCGAACCCTACCCCCCAACCCAACCAACCCCCCAACCCAACCAACATCCGAACCCTAACCCTAACCCCCCACCCTAACCTAACCCCCCTAACCCTAACCCCCTAACCAACCCTACCCCCCAACCCCCTAATCCTAACCCCCCTAACTCAACTCCCCTAACCCTACCACCTCTAACCCCTAAGCCTAACCCCCAACCCTAACTCCCAACCCTAGCCCAACACCTCAAACCCTAAGCAACCCCCCCTAACCCTAACTCCCCTAAACCTAACCCTATCCCCCTAACCCTAAACCGAACAACCCTAACCCTAACCCCTCAACCCTAACCCTAACCCCCTAACCACTTGAGACTACCTTCCAATAATTAGTCCATTTAGTGCTCCTTGGTGACCCCCTCAGTGTCTCTCTACCTTACGACTCTATTATTTAAGACGATACTTCGTCTCCTTGGACTCTTCTTCACTCTAATTAAGCCGATCTAGCGCTGCCTTTCGTGACTATTTTCAACAATACACATTCACACTTTTTCTTTAAAGTGCTACCCTTCGAGTCTTTCTTTTTTCTGTATTACACAACCTTAATACTTACTCCTTGTCCTCAAAAGAAAATTCATAGAACAGATAAAACACAAGTGTCATAAGCATTAAAAACCAATAAAACACATGAATAGATAGTTAAAAAAATAAAAACGTTAAGACACATAAAACCCAAGAATAAAAGTTACAGTGCATCTTAAGAAATTAAACATTATAGTCTCACTAGTAATTATGGACGCCATTCTGGACACTCAGGGACACCTTACATGTGTAAACAACAGAAGCACAGATACAAGCAGTAAACAACAGACAAATATAAAATGACTTTTCTTTTTTTATAAAGATGACTAATGACTGGCCGTTCCTACTTGACGCGTGTTTATCCTAATTCCTGCTGTTCCGCCCCGTACGTTTTCGGGCTGATACAGGTGTACCACGCTCACCTGGTCTCGTATGGAGTGACAGCGTCCATACTCCGTCTCCGTGGAGAAGGACACGCAGCCCACCAGCTTGGTGCCGGTCAGGGCCGTGATGCCGTCGTCGTAGACGGCCAGGACGCACAGCTCGTAGTCCCGCGACGACGCCAGGTCACTCAGCAGGAAGTACTTGTGGTTGGCCGGGATCATCCTGAGTGAGAGGAAGACAGAGACGAGGTCATTACAGGCTTTTAGTTTTCATCTGATTTGCATCTGAGGCAAGGCCTTTTACTCTTTTTTTCGGATCTGATTAGTTGATTATTTGTACTAGAGGGGTCCCGGTTGTGGAGAGAGAAACAATAATGACTTTCTTCTTGAGGGTCTTATTTCTGCTATAAACTCATTCTCACTCCCATCGCGTCCAAAAGTTCTCGGTCAGGTGCCTTTAGCGTTTGTTACTGATGCAACAAGCCTCCTTTAGCGTCGTAGTTTGACGCTCTGGGTCGGACTTTGGGACCCAATCCCAACGTCATGACTCACAGACTTTGGCAAGCCAAGGCAATTTTATTTGTATTTGTATTAAAGTGCTTTACATAAAACATCAAACACATTATTGTCAAAAATTATATAAAAAAGTATACATATTGTACATATTAATACAAAATCAAGAACAGTGAATAAAAGTTAATAACAATTAATACAAGATTAAAAACAATTAATCTTGTATTAATTGTTGTGGTGTGGGAACAGAACGGACCCATTGTCCAGCTTGTAGGACAAGAGTTTGACTAAATGAGGAATCAGACCGCCGTCTCCGGGGCCTCGGCCGTGTGGAAAGCAACAAACGTCAAAATGGAAATACCCAAACCGGCGGGTGTCAGCAACATCTTTGTTAATAAACGTCGCCTAGGTAACGTGTGATCTCGTGAACTGCTGTCCTAATCCCTAAGCCCAGCCTGGGCAGCACGGTTCTTCCATTTTCATCATGTTTTTATAGTCTAAAGTCATGTTCATATTGGCTAGATTTCCAGTTTTGAGATAAGGGACCAGGGCATTACTGACAACAACAACATAGTAATGAAGGGAAATACGCTGTCAACAGAACATGTACAAACCCAGACTCCCCCTTTCTCTAGCTTTGGCCATGAAGGTGCCCAGGTGCATAAATAGACTATGATTATCGTCAGTCCCCGTGCCGTCCTACCTTGCGTTATCGGTGAAATGAGCTATAAACAAGCATACTATAAACACATGGCTCCTATATTCCGGTCACTAATTATTATACAGCAATACTTACATTGAAAGTTAATGTATACACTGTTCTGTTGTTCTCTACTGAGAGTGTTTTAACTTTCTGCTCCATGGCCGGGTCTTTGTCAGTAACAAATAAAAGTAAATTACACAAGACAGGCTTCATCCCCTATTCCAGGCATATGAGGTGCAGAAGATATAGGGTGCAGTCCTTAAAAACCAACTGGGCCAAATCATTTATTCCTACCAGCATTTTATTACGGAATAAGTTGTCTGTCTGATGAGCTGTATTGTGCAAGATGAATTTCCATAAGGATCAATAGATGTATCTGTCTATCTATCTTCTTTATAGAGCGGCTTTTTAACCACTATTCATTCTATCCAGTCCATATAAGAAAAGGCCGTGTTTAAAAGTCACACACAGTAAATAGGTCAGAGAACCAGCTGCAACGTCTGTAATACTCCATACTCTTTTTTTTTTGGTGTTTATATTAGTTCGAGGGACATTCAGAGTGACAGTCCAGGCCCCTTCTTCATCTTTCAGATTGTTTCCTGTGGTTGGTTAGCTTTATGTTCTCGCTCTAAATGAAGCTGTGACCACCGGACCAAAGAAACGTCACAGCATCGACCGAGAAGGGGACAAAACGTCCTATACCAGGGGTCAAGTGGATGGAGAAAGAAGCATGAGATGTGGTTGAAAGAAGAAGAAAAAAAAGCCAGTAAATGCACCATGAAGTTTAGATTATTTTGTCGCATACCAGGATTTCTGCAGGTACTACAAAGTCAAATTTAAGAAATTTTAACACCACTATAAAAACAATTTAACTTATATCACATACAAATACTACGAAATGCAGAGTCACAAAAGTCCTTGCACATGTATTCAAATTGCATGAGTTAGAGTAATAATGATCTTTACATATACAGTGAATTATATTCAGACAAAGAAAGAACACCTCAGAAAAATTAAAAAAAAAAAAAAAATTCAATGAGGATTAGAGGCGTTAAATGGACACAGGAAAATTAAGACCTGTTTAAAATTATTAAGACGCAGAACACTTGATTTTTAAAATTTTAGACTTTTTTAGTCTCCGAGGAAACCCTGGCATACACGTGTTGTTTTGTAGAAGACAGAGACACATTTTGTTTGTCATCAGGGCGCTTTTCGTGGGTGTCAAAGGCTTCCTGCTCATTTGAAAACTCATAAACCCAAAGAGGGAACTCTCCCCTGTTGCCAGATTAACTAATTGGAACATTGTTATGATTTTGTAATTTTCTCCTGTACAGCGTTTCCTTGAAAGTCCAATATTGATGCTCCAGTAATACCAGGCACCGAGCTTAACCACAGGAGAAAGTCTTCACTGAGTGACTATTATTCTGGGCTAAAGTGTGTGTGTGTGTGTGTGTGTGTGTGTGTACTGAACCAGACAGACTGAATGGACTTCTCCGTCACAATGAAATGCCCAAGTAATTTCTTCCTCATGCAATAAGTTGGAGAATAAGAGGACTTGGGAAAAACCTATTTGACAAACTATTTCTTGTATTAATGTCGTGCTGGATGAGTTGTTCCGTCCACTGTTTACTAAACGTTTGGAGAAAAAGCCACTACTGGCTGTGGGGAATCGAATCTCCCGACCCTAACGGTCTCAGAGTCTCGCAGAGGAACCTTGCCAGCAGCAAAGTACAACTGGTACGGTATGGTATGCATGAATTACTGTTTTTTTAAAACATTTATTATAATAAGTAATCATTTACACAGTTTATGGATGCCTCAGTGGGGAAATTTACACTCTGTTTGTTAGTAATCACTACACACACAGGCCTGAAATACACACACATGCTCAGATCCTATTCATACACAAATGGAGAGATGTCATAGTGGAGGGGGGGCTGTCAGTACCCTGGGCGGTTGGGGCAGGGGGTGTATGTGGCCTTGCTCAAGACCACCTTGGAAGTGCCCAGGAGGAGAAATAGCATCTCTCCAACTACCAATCCACACTCCGTACTTTGGTCGGTACGGGGATTTGAACCGGCGACCCTCCGGTTCCCAACCCAACTCTACTGAGTTACATCAACTAGTAATGCAATGTGTATGACCGCAATTAAAACATGTCGCAGTTTGGTCACGTACCAAAACTACTGGTTGAACTTTAGAAAAAGACTGTGGTTTGGGTTCAAATCAGGCGTTAAGAGTATTTGTCTGAAACTTCAACTCTGGGGGTTAACAGGTCATTGCGTTTGTCAAATCAGCGAGTTTTAGAAGTTCCAAGGTCCAGGTATTCCCCCCCCCCCCCCCCCCCCCCCCCCCCCCCCCAGTATTCACACTATTACAGTTCAGCTCTTTTAGGTCCAAACTCAACCTTTTGTAACTTTTTCTGATTTTACTGTTGTCTATGTTCATTCTTTCTATTGTATGATGTGTTTTTACTCTTGGTTTCTGATGTGAAGCACTTTGGAGACCTGCTGGTTCCTGTAAAGTGCTATATGAAAACATTTTGATTTGGGTTTTGAATTTTGGTGTGGTGTTAGCTCAAGGAGGTTGTGTTTTTGGCTTGGTTTGTCCGTTTTTTTTGTTGGTTTGATTGTGTGCTGGATTACAGAAAAACTACTAGCCTGATTATCATGAAAGTTGGCGGAAGGGTGAAGAATGGGCCGAGGAAGAGCCCACTAATATTTGGAGAGGATCCCAATCACGGGGCGGATGCGCAAACTATTTCTCACTTTCGTTTTACATTGTGAGAATCGGAGGTTTGCTGGAATGTAATTACAGACGACCCATCAGCTGGTCCAGGACCAGATCACGTACAAGCCATTTCCATCACTGACCAGAGGGCACATGTGCACAATCGTTAACATGTGTTCTCATTTCACTGTTAACTGGGTCTGAAGTGCCAATAAGTGTGTTTGATATTAACCTTTTAAAAGTGCCAGAAGCAACCAATCACAACATGGATGTTGTGATTGGTTGAACAGTCTGATTGCATTGAACATTGAGTTGATAGAATAAAAGCTGCATTTCAGCAGAGCAACATTTCACTTTGATTGCACATTGTTGCACGCAGGTATGTGTTAAATGCAAAAAGGTCTCGCTAAAGGGTCTTTACATGTTGGTGTTTCATTCTGTGTCAGTTCACCGCAAATTACTAACGACTATTGGTATAGTCGATAATCAGGTGATTGTTTTCTCGACTAACGGATTAGTTGTTTGGTCTAAAAAATGCCAGAACATGGTGAACAATGTGTGTTGGGGGGGGGATCAATACAGCAGAGTATCGCAATATTTGTAGCGGCAAGACTGTGTTGATACACAGATGCCAAGTAATGATCTTCTTCTGTAGAAAAGACTGCGACTTTGTGTAAAAAAGTGATTATTTGGTTGAAGATTTCTATTTCTATCTACCTTGCTGACATAACCACCAAGCTTCATTCCCCCCCCCCCCCCCCCCCCCCCCCCCCCCCACCTCCCCCAAATTGCTTTCTAATCTGTGGGAAGACACACTGATGCTTTTTTTTTGCCAGTCCACCTTTACAGTAATCATAATCCTTTACATTCCTCGTGCACACACACACACACACACATGTTGTATTGATGTTGTATTGATGTTGTATTGATGTTGTTGCTGGTTGTAATGACGTCTGTTCCAGTTGTCCTGGAGACAAACAGAAGTAGAGATCTAACACAATTAAGGGACAGAGGACCTTTCCAATAACACATATGATTGGAGTTGAAGTACAAGAGAGGAAAGACAGAGCCGTGTCTCTTCGGCTCCAGAAGGACGTCGCCCTTTCATCTTGAAAATCACAAGGGTACAAGGTAGAGGGAGAATGAAGGCAGAGGGGAGGAAGATGGCATGGATAGTGAAAAAGAGGAAATATGGAGAAGACAGACAAAGAAGACTGTGAGGAAAAGTGATGAGGAAGAGGCCACAAGAGTCGACAGGAAACAGAAAGATGGAGAGGGGACGTGAGGGGGAGAAAACAAGTGCCAAAGTGGAGGATGCAGAGAAACGAGGCGAAGATGAGACACAACACAAACAGAAATGACAGAAGCAAGAGAGAAGACGAGAGGTAGTCGGAGACATGAGAAAATAACTTTTCCTTTTTATAGTGTGGGGTCAAAAGCTGCCAGTGCTGCAGAGACAGTTAACACCGTGCTGATGGACAGATGATTGGAATGTATCGACCTGGAGTGGCCCACCCATCTTTGTCCATTTGGTCCATTTCCACTTGTGTCTCTTTGCCTTTGCCGACTCTAGTGAATACAAACGTCTCTGTCCTGATTGGTTGACGCAGCCTACTCAACATCTCTCAAAGCTGGAGACACGTCCATTTTTACATTTATGGCAGGTTGGTGACCTGACATCGTCACATCCACCGCTGATCAGTCACGACCTTCCACTTCTGGGATTGCCCCACTGGAAACAACTAAAACTACTTTTAAAGGTGCCCTGCCACATGTATTCCATGACTTTAATTTAATGTCTGAAGTTATACCATGGATTCGGTTGCCTTGGTTATCTTGTTTCAAGCCATTCTAGCGTGGTATGGAAAGCCTGCAGCAAGACTCTCAGATTTCATTAATATTCAACGAGCTAAGAGAGCCTGGATGTCAGCATTCTTTACCCAGCTCATGAATATTAATGAGCTCAGGCAGCATGACGTCAGACTGACCAGCTGTTGTGATTGGCCTGATTTCTCCTCTTATTCCTTCTCAGTGGCAATAGAGCCACATAACACAAACCTACCTAACAGATTTGAAAAAATGAGGGTAAAAATGTTTTTTATGTGGAAGGGCACCTTTAACCCTTGTGTTGTCTTCCCGTCGACCATGAACTTGTTGTCCTTCAGGGTCCAAATTTCCAGCTTTTTAAAAGCTTTTTTTATACATGGTCAATAAACCTAATTTATATGACATTATTCCTCTTTGTTTTTGCTTAAAAAAGCCGAAATTATGAATTATTTTGCCTTTTAGTTGAGATCAGAGGATGTATGGTCAGGATTCTGATTTGAAACCATTTAAACTTTGTTTTTTTTTCAAATGCTATGAAGCTGAATAAAACAGCCCAAATTTAAAAAAAAGTAATCATTAAATTTACCAAAGAACATCCATGCATCCGTGTTATTTTTGGGCATTTTGGTTCTTCTGATAAGTAACTTCTGATATAGAAAAACTTTGAAAACGGGTCAAATTTTACCCCGAGAACTACACAAGGGTTAAACGAACACATGTTCCAACAAAACAAGTTGCTTCCTGATGCTGTTTTCTAGCGGCACCGGGGCTTAGCACCGCCCAAGATGATTGGTTTAAAGAAATGCCGATAAACCAGAGCACGTTTTTCTAGCCAGTGGACGTCATCTTGGGCTTTCCGACATTTTTTTCACATTTCACCGTTTTTTTTTTGACATTACATTACAGTCATTAGCTGATGCTTAATGCTGTAGCCTTTTCTGTGTGTGCGTGTGTGTGTGTGTGTGTGTGTGTGTGTGTGTGTGTGTGTGTGTGTGTGTGTGTGTGTGTGTGGTGTGTGTGTGTGTGTGTGTGTGAGAGATTGGGTCCCTGTCATGGGTCTGTCTGGTGTGTGTGTGTTGTGTGGTGTGTGTCTGTTTGTGTGATAGATAGATAGATAGATAGATTAGATAGATAGATATGAATGATAGATAGATAGATAATGTACTTTATCTAAAGGAAAATGTAGGTATCCAGTAGCAAACAACCATAACACAACAAACACACACACCCACACACTATATAATATTATTATATATATATATATATCTATATATATATGTATGGTATATAGAATACAAATTAAAATCACTCACAAAAATGCATTGACCATGATAAGGTGAGATACTATGGCAGACTGTGTGTAATGATGATAGTGCAAAAGGTTTTTCCTCTCTGGGATTTTGTGCCCTGGGACACGTTCCTATGTCCCAGTGTGTTGTTTGTAACTGCTCGTGAATGTTTTTCTGAATATAAAACTAAACATTTGATCACAAAAACCCCAAAGCGACCTACAATTGCTAGATATCGGAGGTGGCACGCCTCTGGAGCAACGAGGGGTTAAGTGTCTTGCTCAGGGACACATTGGTTGATGTATGGCAGTGGGAATCGAACATCACAACCATCACATGTTAGAGACCAAACATCGATTAATTGAGGAAATAATCACCAGATTAATCAACAATTGAATTGAGTTAGTTGGCGCCCTAACTGGGTCTAATTCTCGATTAGTTCCAGGAGATCCAGTCACCCAAGCTGTTGGACACACTCGACTGCATCTCTTAGGGCTTCTTGACAATTTCAGACGACGTGGACAAAGCGAGCTTCTGCACTGGATGTAAGTGGGTTTTCACCTTTTGAACTTAAGCTGCTGTGTGGCAGAAACACGCCACCCTTAAGATCAAGAGCCTGTTCTGATTCCTTAACTAATTTGAGGACAGATAGTAATGGAGGAGAGATGAGAGAGCAGCTTGTAAAAAGAACAAAGGAAGAGTAATCTGGGCTGCAGAGAGAGAGAGAGAGAAAGAGAACGAGAAGTTATCGCTGGAATGATATCTAAGCAGAGAAACATGGGAGCTGTGAACTAGGCCACGCAGGATTAGTGCTAATGCTGGACCCACTCATTCACTCTGTTACACACACACACACACACACACACACACACA
>NW_022605573.1:336207-342113 GCF_008692095.1 Etheostoma spectabile
ACACACACACACACACACACACACACACACACACTAGGAAAACACACACATAAGGACATGTCGTACTGTAAGAAGGTCTGACAGAGACATCAGTTTTTATTTATCGTAGTATCTTGGTATACAGGGTACACCAGAGCACCCCTGTTTTCGTGGGGGGGGCAGTAGCCCAGTCCGTAGGGAGTTGGGTTGGGAACCGGAGGGTTGCTGGTTCAAGTCCACATACGCAAAGTATGGTGGACTGGTAGCTGGAGAGGTTCCAATTCATCTCCTGGGCACTGAGCAAGGCACCAAACCCCCAAATGTTCGGAGTGCCTTTCCACGGGCAGCCCCCATTTAGTGCATGTATAGGTATTAAGCATGTGTGTAATTCAGGCCTGTGTGTAGGCAAACAAAGTGTAAATAAGTGTATATATTATCATTATTATCCTCGATCATAGCTCCTCGGACAGATCACAGCTCGTACGTTTAAGCTGAGCAGTGAGGAGTTAACAAATAAGAGACTCAAGAAGTGTGTGTGTGTGTAATTCAGCCCTGTGTGTAATAACAACAGAGAGTAAATTGTAATTTCCCCTTGATACATTATCATTATTATCCTCGATCATAGCTCCTCCGACAGATCGTAGCACAGCCGTATGAGGGCCAGAGCAACTTCCAACAACAACTCCCGGTTCAAGCTAAAGAGTGAGGAGTTATCAAATAAGAGACTGAAGAAGTTGTCATAAAACTAATTTCCTTTCTGGTTCAGTCTTTGTTTCCAGCAGCTGTATTCATCAATCACGCTCTGACAAAGCCACTGAACACGTCCTGCTGAGCAGAAAACAGCAAACAGACAGTCAGAAACGAGCTGGTGAACATACATGGAGCATTAAGCTGCTAAAGAGACAGATATTTCCCTCAGGAGTTGGCGGAGACCAAACAATCGCAGAGAACGTCGATAATGAACCCTTATTCAAAACTATGGATTATGGTGTTGAGGAACTGTCAACAACATGAGCACTTGACAACCACTGCACTGTATGTTAGGTTTAGGGAGCTACTATGATGTGTTTGTGTCCACCCCCCCGACCCCTAAATGATTACTACACCCCTCAATAGGGAATGCTACTTCCTGCAATTGGACTTCAAGCACCAATGAAGGTGATCCGGCGTTTTACCGCAGGGTTGTGCGACGAGGGGACTGTCACTACGGCCGTTTTATGCAACGTTGTGTTGTACTTTAACCCCAAAATTTAGCACAAGAAGACATAACAGTGACTGTTTTCCGTCAGATCATTTAAAGATCTCCACATTTCCCAACCGCACTTGAAGTAGGGCTGGGCAATATATTGATATTATACTGCTATCGGGATATGAGACTAGATATTGTCTTAGATTTTGGATATTGTGATATCGTAAATGGCTTAAGTGTTGCCCTTTTCTGGATTTTAAGGCTGCATTAATAATAATTTTCTATAATTTATACTGTTTATTGATCTCCAGAGGGGAACTTACTACACACATGCTCAGTAAAGTGTACAGTGAGTGTACAGTAGTACAGTAAAGTGATGTATTTTTCTGTGTTACCAGACTGTTCTAGCTCTTATATTATTTTTACCTTTACCCACTTACTCATTATATCTACATTACTGAAGATTATTCATCTTTAATCTCTCAAAAAGCACCAATTGTCAACCCTATAATATCGCCACATTATCGACATCCAGGTATTAGGACAAGAAAATCGCAATATCTGATTTTCTGAGTATTGCCCAGCCCTAACTTGAAGGCACCTTCATTTCCTGGAGAACGAGATAAAAAAAGAGAGGGAGGGAGTCAGCTGTCCCACAAACTGCCGGGACATTCAGTGCTTGTGTTATGTGTTTTTTAAACTTCCTTGTGGCAGCAATAGAGGCAGAGTTTCCTGTTTCCTGTAAGAGACTCTCTCACCGCTTGAAAACCTCGACATCGGGCTTAAGCTTGTGAATAATGCAATGCATTTCTCCAGAAGTTGAATCTGTTTTAACTTTTTGCCAGAGACCTCCGTTACACAGCCATGCAGCAAATGCATTTAATACTAATATATTACATTGACATTTCACAAACTTGGGATTCCGTACAAGGTGTATGCAGCTTTAAAACATGGTAAATGATCACATTCACAGTGTTGACCTTGTGCATTCAGCTACGGCCGTTATGAAATACAACTGAGTCAGAGAAAGAGAAAGAGGGAGAGAGAAAGTGAGACTGCGTGCTTGTGTATGTCTTTTTATTTGTGTTTACACCAGTACTCTCTCTATGCATGGCTGTGTGTTCCTGCAGGCGCACACGTCCATTGTCTGTGTGTACCTGTGTGTCTGTGTACGTCCTCCGTGTGTGTGTGTGTGTGTGTGTGTGTGTGTGTGAGTGTGCTATATATTATTCAGGTATCAGGTGCCTGCTCGCCAGGGCAGTGGCTATTTATCAACACAGGAGCGGGGGTGACGAGAGAAGAAATGGAATCATGAAGCCTGGGCTGACCCACTGGGCCTTTGTGTGTACTTTGTCCTATGCGTTTCAGAGAAAAAGATAGAGATCGTGTCTAAATAGTGCCTCAGTTTGTGTGTGTGTGTGTGTGTGTGTGTGTGTGTGTGCTAGAGAGACACAGCCGGTCTATTATAGAGGTCTGGTCTATAAGTGCTGCAGTGTTCTGGTCAGACTAAAGGCTGAATGAAGGCCTAAGGCTCTCTCTCTCTCTCTCTCTCTCTCTCTCTCTCTCTCTCTCTCTCACACACACTACTTCTGCTGCCTGTGGCCTTGTTGTTGCTCGAGGTAACTTGTGTCTCAGCCCGAGGCTTTGATGAAGAACTTTACACAGCAAATACAGCGGCACTTTCAGGGTTGGCTGTTCAATTCCCAGTGTGTTACATTTTAATGTGAATAATCAAACCATGTGAGAATTTTGAAAACACTAAGCATTTTTGCTCATGCAGTAATTCTTGAAACGTGAATACAACCACTAAAATAATAAGATAATAATGTAACAATAATGAGTATAATAATAATAAAATGTATAAAAATACAGACTTAAGATGTGAAACTTAAAGTCCTTTAAAAAAAAAAATCAACGTTGTCATCAGGGACGTTGTAGAGCGTCCTCTGGTGGACAGACTATGCAACGCCATTACTAACAGGGACCTTTTAGAGCGTCCTCTGGTGGACAGACTTGCAACACCATCACTAACAGGGACGTTGTAGAGCGTCCTCTGGTGGACACTATGCAACGCCATCACTAACAGGGACGTTGTAGAGGTCGTCTGGTGGACAAACTATGCAACACCAACACTAACAGGGACGTTGTAGAGCGTCCTCTGGTGGACAGACTATGCAACGCCATCACTAACGGGACGTTGTAGAGGTCCTCTGTGGACAGACTATGCAACGCCATCCCTAACAGGACGTTGTAGAGCGTCCTCTGGTGGACAGACTATGCAACGCCATCACTAACAGGGACGTTGTAGAGCGTCCTCTGGTGGAAAAACTATGCAACGCCATCACTAACAGGGACGTTGTAGAGCGTCCTCTGGTGGACAGACTATGCAACGCCATCACTAACAGGGACGTTGTAGAGCTCCTCTGGTGGACAGACTATACAACGCCATCACTAACAGGACGTTGTAGAGCTCCTCTGGTGGACAGACTATACAACGCCATCCCTAACAGGGACTTTTGTAAGCGTCCCTGGTGGACGACTATGCAACGCCACCACTAACAGGGACGTTGTAGAGCGTCCTCTGGTGGACAGACTATGCAATGTTTAATATCATTTATCAGAATCATTTATGAACATATATTTACAAATACACTGTATATATATAATATTATAATAATATATATAATATATAATATATATTATAATATTTTTTTTTTTTTAAATCATCCATTATAAATGCTGATACCAATAGATCGGGAAATGCCTAATATCGTCCCGCTGATATATTGGTCGTAAACATGTGTTTGTGCAAAGTCATGATGTCATGGTGCACGTTTTGGTGTCAAAGCCGCTCCTTCACATGAAACGAATCACAGCAGTTAGACCGTCCAGGCAGGGGAGGTCATCCTTCACACACGCTGTCATGAAAATCAGGAAAGATCCCAGGTAACTGCGGTTTAAATATGTCAGTGTGTGTCATTTAAGCTTGTGAATAATGCAATGCTCATAACGACGTGAAATACGCTGAAATGTCGTCGAGGAGTTAGAGAGGAGCGTGAAGCGTGTGTTCATGACAGCTCTGTGAATAATTCAGCGGCCACAGCCGGAAGAAATGGAGCCACTCAGGACTTCATACGAGGCGCGGCACCAAACCCGACCCATCGCTCGGGTTACGCTTCCATTTTCTCGACCACTTCATGTTCACAAACTATACGTATGAAATGTTATTCGCCATTCATTTTTATTAAATGACACAGAGTAAAACTGAGAGAAATGTTGCTCAACCTGCCTCTGGAAACTCGAGCATCCATCTTTTATATTCTTGAGAAGAAAGGTCACAGGTTTGGATCCCGTATCACTGTTAAACTGTCCGTTTGATCAAGTCAGGGTAGTCTCAGAGTACTGAGATCCGGTGCTCGCTTCAAAATCGCCTTAAAAGAAAGGACATTGTCGCTGTTGGCTGAAAAACGGTTTTTATAGGAATGCTTTTTTAGGAATGAAAAAGGCTCATTTAAAACATATACTGTATATATATATATATATATATATATATATATATTTAGCTATTCACTTTGGGGGAAGCCTCAGGATCTGATGTTATCACGATACTTATGTCACGATATACGATACTATTGCGATTTTAAACATATTGCAATATTCTCCGATATATTGCAATTTATTACCTTTTTTCCAACTTCTGCTTTTTCCCAATTTTAAATGACGTCCCCAAAAGGAAACTTATCAACATCTGCTAAAGGTACATTTCACGTTCATCTCACGTCTATTTCATTGCTGCATAACGGGATTGTCAAGCAGACAAACTGACAGACACATATAGAGTATCATGATGGATCCATACTTGGCGTCTGTGTATCAATACAGTATTGCCACGGATAATATCACAATACTATGCTGTATCCATACTACTTACTTCAATTCTAGAGAGAAGCGAAGTTGATCAACTTTATCGACACTTTCTTATGGCATTTTTTCACGTTTTTTTTTGTAATTCCCCCCCCCAATTTTTTTCTCACAATGTGGTCACTTTTTTTTCCCCAAACCAAGCTCCCTGCCAAATTCTTTTTTTTCACGTCTTAAAGTTTTTTGGAACATTTTTGTCTCCACTTTTTAACATTCTCATATATATATATATATATATATATATATATATGTATATTTTAAAATGCTACAAAATTGAATGAAACACCCAAATTAAATGTTAGTAGTCAACTGATCATTTAATTTACTTGTGAAGAGTAACGGTTGTTCTGAATCATCTACGTTACTTTGTTTTGGACAATTTAGTTGAAAGCAACACAATTTTTTGATATAGACTTTTTGAAAATGGGCCAGATTTGACCCGAGGACAACTGGAGAGTTCAAAGCAAAATGCATAAACTGTTTTTTGTTAAATTTCTGCCTCGACAGAAACAGCATCCTGTGAACTATCCAGTACTTTTTCACCAGATATATATATATATATATATAACCACAAAGGCATGATGGGAGCCGAGCATGGCTTTCTGAATAAAGGTGTACCGATTCAGAGCCCTGCAGGGGGGCGACGGACCGACAACAAGCCGAGTGTGTAACTGACAGCAGGGGGTCAGAGCTGTACAATTAGACGTGAACCGGAGGGGAACACCTGGCCCGCTGTCGCCATCTAAAGCCGAGGGAAGCAGACGGAAAAAGCCAATAACACCAATAACGCCACACTAATGGAGACGGAGAGAAAGAT
>NW_022605573.1:342123-343189 GCF_008692095.1 Etheostoma spectabile
CAGACAGCTGGCGGAGAAGAGGGCGGGCATCATTAGTGGGAAAGGTCAGCGTGGCCTCAGGGTGGGTGAACTGAAGGAACGGCTTACACACACGCAGACGTGTGACGGTGCGTTCAGGCAGGTGAGGGAGGTCAAGAGATAATGGGGTCAGATATAGAAACTGGTCCGCTGTGTGGGGGAGTCGATGGAGGGCTTGGGGTGGGACGTTAACTCATTACATCGAGACTGGAGTCAGTATTTAGAAACTGTGGCAATTGTCGTCAGACTCTCATAAGAGACGTAATGCATCTTTCTGGAGAAAAAACAACAACTGGCTAAAGTACATATAATATGCGTACCTAAAAACAAGCTTTAACAACATAATTTCTGACAACTTCAAGTCAAATCAATAAGTCTGTTGTTCAGTTCAGTTCTGTTCATGTTTTTTGTTCCCATGGGGAAATTATGCTGCAGTAAAAAAATCATACCACATGGTATTAAAACATTAAGCAGGAAGAAAAAACAACAACATATGTACAATACCACTCATACCATAGACCAAAGTAATATGAAGGGGGGGGGGTGGGGTAGAGTTCCAGACCAGCTGGGAGAAAGAGAAATTACAACAAAAACACAAAATATATCTATCATCGTACGGGACCTTCATTATTAAGGAGTTTAATGGCCTGTTGTGTTGGGCGCCCGGTTAGCCCAGCTGGTAGAGCGGAGGGACCATAAATATAGAGAGAGGACGCAGCGGGCCCCGGCTTGACTCCGACCTGCAGCAGAGTTAAAAAAATACCTCAAAAATAATCTTTAAAGGTCCCCTGGGATGAAAATGTCACTTTATGAGGTTTTTTTTAACATTAATATGCGTCCCCCCAGCCTGCCTATGGCCCCCCCAGTGGCTAGAAATGGTGACAGGTGTAAACCGAGCCCTGGGTGTCCTGCTCTGCCTTCGAGAAAGTTAAGCTCATAAGGGCCGAGCTGGAATCTTGCTCCTTATGAGGTCATAAAGGGAAAGGTTACCAACCCTTTCTCTGCTTTGCCCGCCCAGAGGATTTGGCCCACCCATGAGAGAGAGAGA
>NW_022605573.1:343199-352222 GCF_008692095.1 Etheostoma spectabile
CTTTCAAACGAGCAAAGTGGCAGTTGGACAAAAGCTAACCGGAGACCCGGCGGGTCAAAGCCACATTTGGGGGATGGAGGGAGAGCAGAGAGAGGAAAGGAAGGGAACGAGGGGAGGGATAAGGTGAAGTGAAGGAGTGAGGGAAGGTGACATTACATTGCCTTTCTGAAAGGTCTGTGCACTGATAGAGTGATAGAAAACTGGAGGTGTAAAAAAAGAGATGTAGAAAAAGAGGAAAGTTGACGCCAGCAGAATATGATCAACCGTCATTTCCTGGACCCTTGCTCCCCGCATTTCCTTCCTTCCTTCCTTCCTCCCTCACTTCCTTGCACCTATCTCCGTACTAGCTGAGTCAAAGAAACATCTCTTATTCCGAACACCTCGTCAATCCACCCCTCCGCCGTCTTTCTACTTCTCCATTCTACCTCTTTCTCGCTTCTTTAATCTCTCCTTCGAGAGCCGGGCAGGATGGTAATTAGAAAGCCAGCACACACACATTTAAATGCAGACACACACATATTCTCACACTGTGCTATATTAAGCCTTTCATGCAAGCAGGCAGGCAGGCACACACACACACACACACACACACACACACACACACACACACCTGATTTAAGACAGAAAGAGGAGCAGAAGAGAATATTAAAGAAAGGAGAATCAATGGATTCATTTCCTGGTGCTGACAGAGGTTGATCTCTCCCTGGACCCGTAATCCTTAGAGTTTGTGTGTGTGTGTGCGTGTGTGTGTGTGTGTGTATGTGTGTGTGTGTGTATTTGAGAGAGACATAGAGATAGAGTAAGTAAGTCAGGGAGAGAGGTGAAGGATAAAGCTGTTCAGGTTGTTCTTGCCCATGGGCAGAATAGAGAAGAAGGAGGGAATACTGTTAAAATACAACCTTCTTTTCTTTCCTCTCCTCCTCCCCCCCCTGCCCCTCCCTTCCCCCTCCCCTACATCTACAGAGACACACCACCAGACACAGAGAGGAGGAAATGTCGATCTGTTATCTCGCCGTTTCGGTTCTCGACTTTTCTGCCAGCGCAGCACGTTGAAAACTGAAGACCTGAGTGTGTGAGGGAACTGAGATGAAGAAAAAAAAAAGCAGAGGAGGAGGAGGTGAGATGGAAGCCATGCAGCCTTCTCTCTCTCTCTCTGTCTCTCTCTCTGTCTCTCTCTCTCTCCATCCTTCTCCAATATTCCTTTGCCTTTCACACTCTTCTGTCTCCTTCTTGTTCTCCCTCATTGATGACTCATTTGTTCCTTTTTACTCGTTCACCCTAAAAGTATCTTTAGATCCTAGTTTGTTTCGCAGAATGCATTTAGAATTTAGAGTTCATTGATTTTGTGCATTCTTTCTCATATGCCTGTCTTTCATCATATAACGTGAATCCTTCTACTCATGTTACAGCTGGTCTCGCATTTCCAGACCTTCTTCCACAACACTAGTCTCGGGTAGGAACTTGTGTAAAAACTGTTCAATGGTTGTTCTAGTCGTGCAGAAAACTCAGATTGGACAGATAGTCTAGCTAGCTGTCTGGATTTACCCTGCAGAGATCTGAGGACCAGGTAACCATAGTCCTCAGATTGGACAGATAGTCTAGCTAGATGTCTGGATTTACCCTGCAGAGATCTGAGGACCAGGTAACCATAGTCCTCAGAAATCCACTGGAGGTTAGAAAGCCAACACAAAGACAGGGGAAGGTGACGGACATCCGACTGATAATTAGGGACATCCGGCAGGTCTTCCGGCGGCCCCGGAACAACCCCGGAAATGAACCGTCTTCGATACTATTAGACTATGTAACAGCTCATAGCTCAGAACCAAAGAGCTCTGTCAAAGAAGAAGCCATGCTATGCTACTAGGAAGGGAAAAATGAGTTCATCTGTGCTCAATTTCAAATAACCTACATGTGTAATGCATAATTTGTTGGGCTGAACTGCTCTCCCCTGTGGCATGGGCAGCCCTGATATCCGTGATGATGGTCAATGAACGTCACCGAACTTCTAAAAATCTCATTGGCCCACATGTCACAGCATTATGATAAGGCAGCAGGGCAGCACGGCCGGCAGAAGACCAGCGGCCGCCAATCCCTCAACAACTTCCAGGATTACCCCCCCGAGCTCGGGCAACGGCCTTTCTGCAGCTGCTCCATTCACACAGTAAATGCAGTTCAGCAGTATTGGACAGCTCCCAAATGGGAATGTGCAGCAGGCAAGCTCGTTTCCTCACTCCACTTTCCCTGAATGGATGCAGGTTAGAAATGGCTGGATGTGGGGAAGCTGACTGCATCCAGGAGTGCAGATTAGACTGAGGGTTTGCAAAAGGTAGAGTAAAGGTGTCTTTGAACAAGAACTGGTAAAATGTGAGTCAAGAAAGTAGAACAATTGCATGTAACTGGATGGGAAGCAGAGATGAAACTCAAAACAGCAACAAATTTCATATCACAACTGTACAGTGAAATAAATGCGTCTAGAGATTGTTGTCCAAGCAGCAATGAGGTGTCATATTTACATTTTTAGTGGCGGCGTCCTCTAGTGGCTGTAGTAATTATGATGGGAGCAAAGAAGAAAGTGATGTAACAAAGTGGGTTCATATTTCTAAAGAAGCACATGCACACCATTTCCAGTCATTCCCCATTGTTTCATGTTTCTAGCTCATTCCAGCTCACGGGAATTTGAGCCGGCGCAGCAAACAAATAATAACAATAATAATAATAATAATAATAATAATAATATTAATAATAATAATAATAATAATAACAACAGACAAACATGGAAGGGTGGAGAGAAACATTGTGCTGTGTAAAGGGAGTTTTTCGCGTAACCGGAAGTAGTTTTGGTGTCTAAATCTGACCAAACTGGACCGTTTCACAACATCAACGTCGTGTTTAAAACCAAAACCTTTCCATTCTCTGGTTCAGATATGAATCCGCAACCTATATCATCGTATGGTTTGGAGGATCTACTTTTACCCAAGCCGGTCTCACGGCAGTTCATGAAATGGTCTCTTTATATCTGTTGATTCGTCAACAGGGACGCCATTTTCTCGGTTAATTTGTGGGGGTCACCAGGAATTGGGATCCGGGGTCTCTGGGGGACGTAACAACGGGAAAATGAAACGCCACAAGCGGAACGGTTGTGGTTAGGAAAAGAGCAAAAGGGAAAGGAACCCACACACGGGACATGGAGAGAACGGGACTTTTCGGCACTTCTCGCTACCTTAATCGTGCCGTTATCACGAAAGATGTTTCCCATTAAAATACAGAAAAAAGAGAAAACCGCGTCCCTGTACACAAATCAACAGATTTAATAACGTCACCATTTCACAAACTGCCATGAGACTGGGCTGTTTTACCAGGTCTCAATGCTTTTCGACTCGGCAGTTCTTACTTTGTTCTCCACATGACAAACTGAACAAAATGTCCGACAGTGCAGACTGCAGAGGAGGTGCAGAGAGCTCCTCATGTTCTAAAGCTCTGCCGCAGACTCATCCCTGCACTCTTTGATCCTCTAAAGAATGTAAAGACAGCACATGTCATGCAGACACACTCTGCAGACATGCTTTGCTCCTCCCAGGCCCACCACCCAGACCTCTCAGGTCATCTGGGACAGGTCTCCTTTCTGTCCCCAGAGTCAGAACTAAACAGGGTGAAGCAGCTTTCAGTTTCTATGCTCCTCATATCTGGAATAAACTCCCAGAAACCTGCAGATCCGCTGCTACTCTCAGTTCTTTTAAATCAAGGCTGAAGACCTTTCTTTTTGATGCTGCCTTTCTTTAAATGAATGCTCATTTCTTTAAATTTCTTATGCTGCACTGTAACTTTTATTCTTGTGTTTTAAGTGTCTTAATGTTTCTATTTGTTTTTAACTGTCTATTCATGTGTTTTACCGGTTTTTAATGCTTATGATTTTTAACTGTTTGTACTTGTGTTTTATCTGTTTAACTGATTTTGTGTAAAGCACTTTGAATTGCCCTGTTGCTGAAATGTGCTCTACAGATAAAGCTGCCTTGCCTTGCCTTATGTCGTTATATATGCTCTGAACCAAACTTAACTTCTGTGTACTGTTGCCCCCCCACACACACACACACATCCAATCCAATCCACTTTATTTGTATAGCACATTTTACAAACACAAAGTTGCCAAAGTGCTGCAGAGAAAACTCAAACATACAAAACAATTAATATCAAATATTGTAAAAACAAAAGAAGAGCATCAGGTTTAAAAAACAAAAAAAATAGATAAAATGAATAAATACTAAAATACAGTAAAACAATAAGAGATATCAGAGGACCACACAACTCACATGGAGTTAAAAGCCAAGATTACTTACTAGCTTGACCCCGCACTCGAAGGAAACAAACATGCATTTCATGGGGACTTTAAAGAGAATTGATAAGAAAAAAAAACTAGGTGCTGCTCAGCGAATACGGCCCGGGACGTAACAGTAATCACAACAGTGGAAGTGAAGAGTTGCAGAGTACAGCGAGCGCCTCAGCGTGTGAAGATGAAGAGCTCGGAGCTGGAGCGTCTCACTGAGAGTCTGCGTGTAGCCCGGGATCAGACTGCAGAGGCGGGGCGAAGAGGCCGGAGTGGGCGTCCCGAGTCTCTTCTGTAACCGGGTACAGTGGAGAGGCCAATCACTCTGGCAGAGAGCTCCACTTATGTTATAAAATGTTTTGCACTTAAAGTCAAAAGTGCTGCACTGTGAGCTAAAATGGGTGTTTTGTATGTTTTTTTTTACTTGAGTCATGGATTATAAGGGAGGCCAGAATAGCCAGAGCTTTAGGAGTGGACTGACTGCGTACTAGGGCTGTTGGAACGAATTCGCAAAGTCGAACAGAATTCAAAATGGTAAAAAAAACAATATAAATAGGTTGGCTAATCTCCTTCTCCTCATGTCACGACTGATGAATAATTAATTATGGGAGTGAGAAACCTCGGGGGGGGGGGGGCGGAAGTAGGAAGAAGGATGGGAAATAGTTTTGACATGACTTCCAAATTGCCATCCACCGAGCCAAAATGCTTATTTTGCTTATTATTATCAATAGTTAGCTTGTTTTGGTTTCCTACCGGAGTTAAATGAGCTTAGCTTCATGGAGACAGTTTAAGTTTACATTAGCTGCTCTACAGCTTTCAGAGTTAGCTCCGACTTCACATATTATCTTCTCACAGCTGTATCCTCAGTAGCGTGACAATCTGCAAGAAACAGGTTGCTTATAAATCACTAAAATAGCAGTGGCAGCATCGTTTGGCTTAGTTATAAATGCCGTTAGCATCGCGGCTAACACTTGGTTTATGCCACATCGTTTCGGCTGTGCTTTTCTAACATGATGTGGTTGTGCTAACCGAGCCCCGTTAGCCTTTGCAACCGAGCAACACACTTGTGTTGAACGGCTCCCACGTGTGACGTTTCCTTTCCCCATCCCTCATTTGGTCCGGACTTTCAGACTTTTCAGATTGGTTTGAACCCAAATTGTAGGTGTGAAAGGTGCCTCGGACCACGGTCCGGATCAGAAGACCACATTTTGGTCCGATCAAAAGTCTCGGTCCGGATCAAACTAAACAATGGTCCAGTTGTGTAAAGTGTGAAAGCATTTTTTTTGGAGGGTTCAGAGTTTCAAAACCAAATAAAAGAAGCTCTGACAGAAGAAGCTCTCCTTGTGTTACAAGACCGGGGAAGCTCCTTTAAAGGTCCAATGACATGGTGATTTTATATTTATATTAGTGGTCCCTAATACTGTATCTGAAGTCTCTTTTATATAGACCTTAGTGGTCCCCTAATACTGTATCTGAAGTCTCTTTTATATAGACCTTAGTGGTCCCTAATACTGTATCTGAAGTCTCTTTTATATAGACCTTAGTGGTCCCCTAATACTGTATCTGAAGTCTCTTTTATCGTACAAATGATGGCATTCGGTGTCAGTCTGGAGAACTGACATGAATACACTAGTGCTTCTATAAAAACAGGGATTGTTGGGCTTGAATATTTAACTTGGAGTAAATATAATAAAGCCTGAATAGAGAGCTGTAACATGATGATAGTGTTACCGTGAGACCGACTGGAACAGGATGATTTTATTTCTTGGAGAAGAAGACAATGTGCTTTACACAGCTGATTGGTTTGTAAACTGAAAATAATCTCTGTTCATCAAAGCATCCAGCCTCGTCAGCCACCAGGTATTAATTAATTTCTTTAAATCAGTCAGAAATATTACAGAGGAACAATGCACCATTCTTTGTCTACTCTAGAAGCGCTCTTTCCCATTGTTGAGTGGTGGATTACTCTTATTGTTAGGAGGTAATGATTGCCAGTTTCAGGGAGATAATCACAACCAAAACCCTTCTTTTAACCTCCATTACTATAGTAGTTCATTATGTTCTGGTACAGCAGAACTGACATGTTGCTCTGGAGGAAACTACTAGACCTGTTGGGTCCTTGTAAATTCTGGAGTGTGGTCTAGACCTACTCTATCTGTAAAGGGTCTCGAGATAACTCTTGTTATGAATTGATACTATAAATAAAATTTTATTTAATTGAATGTCGCTAACACAAATATTCAGAAGAAGCAGCTCGGTCTTAGTCTTGATCAACAGAAGAACATTTCCAGGAAAAAACCCGACATCCGGCGCTTTGCTCACCCAAAGTTAGTGTCACAGACATAAAATATAGATCACACCATCAACTACAGCCCGACCAATAAAGGATTTTTGAGGCCAATACCGATACAAATATTTGGTAATTTAAAAATCAAATATATATATGTTTTTTTGAGTCCCCATCTCTGCCTTAAGCCTTGTGTTGTCTTCCCGTCAACCTGCAACTCTGTGTTTTTCTGGGATGAAAATTCTTTTTCTACACTTTTCTCAACGTTTTTGTCAATTTTATTCCAATTGTTTTGTCACTTTTTTGAATTGCATTTTGTTATTTTTTTAAATTTTTTTTACAATTTTTTGTTGATTTATTCCATGTCTTTTGTCACCTTTTGATGTTTTTTTAAATTATGTTTTATTCAATATTTTAACAATTTTTTGTCGCTTTTTCTAAGGTTTTTCATGTTTTTTGTCACTTTTCTGTTCTCTTGTCATAGTTCTGATATAGAAAGTTTTGTTAAACGGGTCAAACAGGCGGGATGAATCCAAAGTGGTGTGGAAATAGGTCTGGGAGTGTGAGCCCCCCCACCACCAACGCACACACTCTCCTACCTGTAAATGAGGATATCGTCCGTGGAGCTGTTGTACTGGATCTGGTACATGCGGACCCCTGGTATGTGGTTCTGCGGGGGCCACCTGATGGTAGCAGTACTGGACGTTAGATCCGACACGCTGACCCTCTGCTGGTCGTACCGGGCGTGACCCCCGCTGACGTTGGACTTGATGGACGTGGGGATGTCCGAAGGCCCCGGGTCGGGGTCCAGTTTAGGGTCAAAGTGCGGCGAGGGGTTGACGACCAACTCGACCGGAGCGGTGGCCTCCCCGGCGGCGTTGGATGCGATGCACGTGAACTTTCCAGAATCCTACAAATCACCAGAAAAAAAAGGAAAGAGAAGACCCAGAATTTATCTTCGCTTTGACTTTGTTTGTTGGTTCCCTGTGACCCTGGTTCCCAAACCTTTTTAGTCCGAGGTACCCCCCACAGCCCTAACGGATGAAGTCCCGTACCCCGTTATCATTACCGATGTATACAACAATATAATAAATAACACTAATGTTTCCAGACAATTTAACAGTCCGTTGGTTTGGTCCGCAATGGTAAAATTAGCTCCTAGGCTACTACAACATGTAGCAAAACTTAATGTTTCAACCATTGATCCATTAATGTTATATTTAGCTAATCATTTGAACGTTTTATTCTTTACTTTAAGCTACATGTTGGACCTTCTGCGCTCGTTTTTTACACACCGGCAACTTTCAAACAACATATTTTATCCCTTCATGTCCTTCACAATGCGCCTTGGTCCACTGATCTCTTACGTTTGTCATGTTAATTTTCCTTTATCATTCAAACGTCATATTGATATGTTTTCTTGTTTTCCACAACCAAATAATGAACTGTCCTAATGAACTGAACCCTCATGTTGTCCTCAGGTCAAATTGTCCCGTTTTCCTACATCAGTGTTCTTTATAATTCCCCAAAATAACAGGATTGATTCCACCCAACGCTCTTTGCCAAGTACACACATCTCTACTTTCATTAATTTTGGGGCGTCTTGTTCAATTTTATAGCATTTGAAAACAAATTGAAGTGGGTTTGAAACAGTATTGAATACAAGTTGAGAGTCTGTGATTATCCATCCACATACATTCCTTTAATTTGATTTTAAATAATTCCTCATTTCTGTTCAAACACTAGGTATAATTTCTTATAAATGAGGTTTATTGACCATACAATCTAAGAATAACTGTGAAACTAAAGTTAATAAGTTAGTGTTACGTAGTGTTGAAAACAAACATTAAAAAAAGCGGCAAAAGTGTAAAAAAAAGGGGACAAAAATGTAAGAAAAAGTTTAAAACATTGATAAAAAGTGTCAACAAAAGTGTTGATTTTCAATTTTGATGGGAAGACTGCACAAGGGTTAAAAGACGGCATATAAGGACGGACAGTAGAGCCAAAATCAAAAGATATATGAAAAAAAAAAAAGGTTTTCACACTGACCAACAGTTTAAGAATAAATCCTAAATCAACAGAGCAGCCATGTTATCCCCGGCCAATGAAAGCACGGCTCTACCTTGACCGAGGCCTTGAGGATGTCCAGCGAGCCGTTCTCGTAGCAGATGGTTCTGGACGTGTTGCCGATCAGCTTCCCGTCCGGACTGACCCAATGCGTCGAGGGCTCGGGGTCTCCGATGGACTTGCAGCGCAGGCTGACCTCCTGACCCTCCATCACAAACATCTTGGAGGTGTGGCGAGTTATCATCGGGGGCTCGCAAACAAACTCCTCCTGTCAGGGGACACGAGACCAGACCACGACAATACAAAAGTCATACATTAAATCAGGGGTTCCCAAAACGTTCAGCCCAC
>NW_022605573.1:352232-353175 GCF_008692095.1 Etheostoma spectabile
CCCCAAAGTAACGGTGCAAGTGACTTGCAACCCCCCCGCCACTATGAACGTATATAAACATTGCGCAACAGCGCACGCACTATAGACATATCCAAACACGAGCATATTGACAACACAAAATAACACAACAGCCATGACATTATTCTATAGTAAGTCTTTACACTGGCTTCCTGTGTCTCAAAGAATTGATTTCAAAGTACTCTTGGTAGTTTATAAATCCCTTAACGGTTTAGGTCCAAAATACATTTCTGATCTGCTACTACACTATGACCCCCCCAGACCTCTCAGGTCATCTGGGACAGGTCTACTACTACACTATGACCCCCCCAGACCTCTCAGGTCACCTGGGACAGGTCTACTACTACACTATGACCCCCCCAGACCTCTCAGGTCATCTGGGACAGGTCTACTACTACACCATGACCCCCCCAGACCTCTCAGGTCATCTGGGACAGGTCTACTTTCTATCCCCAGAGTCAGAACTAAACAGGGTGAAGCAGCTTTCAGTTTCTATGCTCCTCATATCTGGAACAAACTCCCAGAAACCTGCAGTCCGCTGCTACTCTCAGTTCTTTAAATCAAGGCTGAAGACCTTTCTTTTTGATGCTGCTTTCTTTAAATGACTGCTCATTTCTTTAAATTTCTTATGCTGCACTGACTTTTTCTTGTGTTTTATGTGTCTATTTTTTTAACTGTCTATTCATGTGTTTTACCGGTTTTAATGCTTATGATTTTTAACTGTTTTTACTTGTGTTTTATCTGTTTAACTGATTTTGTGTAAAGCACTTTGAATTGCCCTGTTGCTGAAATGTGCTCTACAGATAAAGCTGCCTTGCCTTGCCTTGCCTATAGTACTTTACTCATTACTTTGATTTGAACTTAATGAAATGGATATGCAATATGTTTGGAGCACAGCAAGTCCAATCTTGGTTTAATGTTGGAG
>NW_022605573.1:353185-354125 GCF_008692095.1 Etheostoma spectabile
CAGCTACTCGGAGATCATCCTCCACATTCAGTCGCCATCTGTATTTATTTTTAAGGTACATCAGTGCCGAGAAAGTCTTTTCACACAAGTAGGTGGTGCCAAACGGCATCAGCACATCCAGAGCCGCCCTGGATAGCTGCGGGTATTCCCTCTAGACTGAAATCCCAAAACACAGCCAGCGTCTTAGAACTAAACGCTGTCTTCAGGGTTCGGTCGCTGGACAGTTCAACCGATGCGTCCTCCAGCTCGGATGTCACATGATTTTCCCTCCTTTGAAATAAAAAAAAAGCTGCTTCCTTTGTATCTATTTGCTTGGTTTTATTTCAAATTTAGCCACTAGTTTTATCTTGTGTTAAAATCATGGCTAACATATGCTATTTCTAAATTGTTTTTAAATTTTTATTTTTATTTCTGGAAATCAACTTGCGACCCCCCCCCCCCTCCCCCCTCTCTGGCTCGCGACCCCCACTTCGGGAATCACTGCATTAAATGATACAGAAGATTCAAATGGGCCCTATCTTCCTGTGTATTTGGGTCTAAGTGACTGATGGGAAACCGGTCCAGTATTGAGCGAGATCGCTGCACTTGGCAGCAGCAAAACAAGCTACAAAATAAGTTATTGGGCAATTGCGCAACTTCAATTTACGTCCACAAAAGTGCAGTTTTGCCGCTGACATACTCAGTATCTGGCAACATTATGGAAAGGATTTCTATGGAAGTCGACCTTTTTGTTAAAGATAAAACATCCAAGCTAAACTCCCCAGAGTCCTAATATACAGTCATTTACACTGCATTCAAAGTCAAGAAACATATTAAAACTATGAAAAGACGTTTTGGGTTGTCTTTCTACTTTCACAACACATCACATCTCTAGTTTTGGTTGAAATTAACACATAGTTAACCAGTTTACATGTATATAGTAACAACCATCTGTATATTA
>NW_022605573.1:354135-355252 GCF_008692095.1 Etheostoma spectabile
ACATATCTGTAAAAATTCTATTTACAGTAATATCCACCTGTATATTATTTTCAGTACATATCCAGCTGTAAATCTTGTTCACAATACTACCTGTATATTATATTCATAGGACAAATCTATCTGTAAAATTCTGTTTATAATAGTAATAATTTCTATATTTATTCAGTACATATCCATGTCCTGCCCTTATGGAACCAGTGTATATCCTGCACCTGCTGCTATTGCACTTCTGGTTAGACCTGAACTGCATTTCGTTGGCTTGAACCTGTGTAATGACAATAAAGTTGAATCTGATCTAAAATCTGCTGGCTCTATACACACTAAAAGTAGTGGTTTTTTATATGGAGTCTGGTGGGTTTAGGGTTTGCAATTTTGGACTGTTTCTGGTGTAACAAAAAAGATCTTTCTCTGTAGTAAAAGGGTCTATCTCTGTATAGATCCTTTCAGTAATGTTGTCAACACTTTACAGAGGAGAAATCTTGATTTAAACTAGTTTTTAATTTAGAGACCATAAAACACCAAGAATGAAAAAATCATTAACAAGCGAGGTGAAAAAAAAAAAAAAAATACCCAAGGAGATATAAAGAAAACGTGTCAAATTCTTTAGAAGAACAGTACTTTTGCCGTGCACACAGGGTTCTGGCTTTCAGAAGGAGTTCAATTGTGTGCACATTTCAGCCCTCACAATATTTAAAACCCACCCGCTGGCACCTAAGCCGCTATAAAGCCAGCCAAAACCCTGGTGGAGTATTATTGCAGGGCCTGCCAAGGCTTACCCAGGCTTACTCATCACTCCTACCACTCAGTGCATTTTCAAAGCCATTTTTTTCTGCGTCCTTCTTGGGTCTTGTTAGCAGCAGAGGAGATTGCTGACCTGATGACTGCTGGGCTGCGGATCCGAACACAGAACCAGCATCTTTCAGTCCTGTATTACCTCCTAACCCTCAACCGCTCCCGAGAAGCTCAGAGTAAAAAAGGCTGTGATTGAACTCTTGTGATGCGAGTGTGTGGAAGTGTGAAAGTGGTAGATCGTTGGCCATCTGAGGGAAAAACTTGTTATCTCGTCTCGGCTTGATAAGTATCAGTTTTTAGTTTTTTTTTTTTTTTTAAGTTATCC
>NW_022605573.1:355262-355474 GCF_008692095.1 Etheostoma spectabile
ACTTTTGTTGACGCTTTTTAGCAATGTATTTAACTTTAACTTTGTCCCTTTCAGCCCTTTTGTCATTGTTTGTCACTTTTCTCAACGTTTTTCGAAGTTTTCACTATGTAACACTAACTTACACTGACTTTAGTGTTACAGTTATTTTTGGAAATGGTCAATAAAGACAAGTAGTGAGTGACTGCATTTTAAATGAGCACAAGTAAAGTAGA
>NW_022605573.1:355484-355645 GCF_008692095.1 Etheostoma spectabile
CAGCTGTTACATATTTTAACGGTTGCTTTCATTCATTCATTCATTTCACATGCTGTCTCAGCCATAGACCTGTATGTCTATGGTCTCAGCTAGCGGTTAGCTGAATTAGCTGTTAGCTAAACTGACGTTAGCTTTCCGGTGGAGGCGAACAGACTTTCTTT
>NW_022605573.1:355655-356706 GCF_008692095.1 Etheostoma spectabile
GGGAACAGATCGTGCAGTGTTGTAAATCCGCGTTCATCTTGATATCATATGCGCGTGCGCGAACATCTTGCACATGCGTAGAGAGGATTGTGCTGGCAGGACGGATCGTGTACCGACAACATGTATAATCAACTCTAACTCAGCGTAGGAAGCAATGAGTGTGTGTGTGTGTGTGTGTGTTTGTGTGCGTGCCTGTGTGGGGGAGGGCGCTCGACATGCTTGTAATGGCTCCTGGTAGAGCCCAAGCAATATATTGGCGGGCCATTATTATGCATTTCCCGATATATCGGTATAGGCATTTATAATGGCAGATTTTAAAAACTGTTTTTTATATGTTCATATATTCAGAGGGGGAATGACATGCAGCAAAGGGTCACAGGTCAGAGTCAAACCCGAGTAGTAAACCTCTACATATGGGCGCCCCCCCCCTCTACCAGCTGAGCTATCCGGGCGCCAGAGCAGTGCATCTTTTTCATTGATTTCCCAGCAGGAATTCCCTTGGCGACTGATGGCTGGTGTCGGCCCTCTGATGGATGCCGTGGAGGCTCGCTCGTCCTTGCAGTGGGATCGAGGCCGTTAAACTCTCCCAGTATTAATATTCCCAGACACTTTGGTGACACGGAGGCCTGTGGATCGACCTCTTCACGACACTAATCCTCTTATAGTGATCCTACAGCGGCGCTCGGAGGGAGGTCCGGGACTATTACTCGAGGTGAAGAAAAGGTCTGTACAACATCCTCTTCTAAGATGATACCAATTAATCCCGTCTTTATCTCCCCGGTGCACCTCCACTTCTCATTGAAGCTCTCAAGGAGCCCCGAGGGGTCGGCTCCTGGAGATATCCAGGTGAGGCTAAACCCTCCATATCATCAGCTTTAAGGTAACTTGTTGAACCCCACCACTTACGTCTGTTATCTCTACAAGTATCAGTAGAGCTGCTATCGTATGGAAAGATTTCCCCAGCGGCTCCTCCAACTTTAGTCCCACACCTTCTAACTGCAATATGCAGCTCCAACACATTGTAAATCCAAAGGCCAAGGGAACTTTATCA
>NW_022605573.1:356716-356946 GCF_008692095.1 Etheostoma spectabile
TATCCTGATCCATGAAATAACTGGACTTTAATAATAATAATGCCTCAATGGGAATTTAACATAGGCCCCCTGTATTTTAAGGAAGAATCCTTTAATTTAAGATACGTTACTCATTCACAAAGAACGTTGGTGTCTTTAAAGGTTGGATTTTTCCTCATTTTTAAATTAAGGCAACAAGATAAATTTCCAAAAGACGCGTTTTTATTTTATTCCTCTTTTTAGTCAACTTA
>NW_022605573.1:356956-358572 GCF_008692095.1 Etheostoma spectabile
CCTATACTCATGAGCAGCACTGTACGTAATGCAAAGTCATGCTTCTGATGCATTGTTGCATAGCAAACCCCATGACTCCACACTTTGACCGGAAGGTTCCCTGCTGCGTGACACCGACCATCTGGCCGGCTCACGCGTCCTTGAGGAGGAAAGTCCTCGTGCACTAACTTTGTTTTGCTGCAGGGTTTGCAGTACATAAACACACACAATGCAATTTCTATGCTCTAAATGTTTAAATGAATCATTTTGTAAGCAACAGTATTAGCCGGCTAATGATGACTCGGGGCTCCGGTTATCAGAGGTCCAATATTTGTGTTAATTTTTCCCCACAAAGGTAACAAGATCATCAACCAGAAGCCATTTAACATGACCTCTGTTCGAATACTTAGTATTTTTTATCAAAGCAGGTCCAGGCCTGAACAACTCTGAATTAAAAGTTTAAACCTCCAGACCCTTTTGTCACTTTTCCCGAAGTTCTAAGTCAATATTTTTGGACATTTTTATTGTTGTTTTGACCAGGTTTTTGATGCTTTCTCTGACGTGTTTTGTCACTTTTTTCGGACGCTTTGTCGTATTTTTTTGGATTTTTTCTCTACATTTCTGTCACTTTAAAAAAAAAAAATTCTTAAAATGCTATAAAATGAAATAAAACACCCAAATTCAATAAAAACAGTGAACAGATCAGTTATTTAACTTGTGATGGGTGTTGTAGGGAACCATCCACGTTATTCTTTTTGACAATTCGGTTGAAAGAAACCCAAATTTCTTTTACAGAAACTTTTAGAAAACGGGTCAAGCAGGAGGGTTGTAGGGTCATTTTGTTTTAGTCTTTTTTTAAACTGGGACCGGATTTTCTCATGCAGTCGTGTCTAAGTGACACTGACGTGAACTTACCCAGAGTTGAACTGACTCGTACTGTGGCAGACTTGGTATTGTTTCTTTTGTCTCGGGTCAAACCAGAGACATTTATCAAAGTTTAAAATGTAAAGTGCTTATGGTGTAAGTGTGATGAAGCACCCAGAGGTGTTCGGCTATAGACGACGACAACGGCCAGCTTTCTGACGCGCAGCGCTGACTTCCCAGAAAGCTTTGCGTGCACGTTGAAGTCGCTTGGCGTCACCCATAGGAACAGAGTGGAACATATGGATCGCCACCATTACGCGTTCAGTGTAGCCAAAGCGTCACCCCAATTTTCCACTGGGCGTCTGTGCTGCGTTCTGGGTTTTTTGCGTCTTCCGCCGCACGCCATACCACACGGGGGAGCGTCTCAGAAGCTGAGTCTCTTTATCTCTACAAATACTTCAATTTATTAGTAAATTGAATGGATAGCATTGCTTCTACTTCCTGCCGGGCAGTCCGAACGCCCCACGACTCGCGTGAAGACACACCTGGGACATATCTGGAGTGGAGAACACTCTTCTGGGACGCTTGGACTTAGAAAACTTTAATGTCCCTGAGAGGCAATTTCTTGTCATTTGAGCATTTTGTGAACTTTTATTGTTGACCTTTGTCCACATATGTGAAAGAATCAATGCTGGTGCATTCTCAAGTGTCAACTTGAATGGCTACGACTGATCTTGGGGGGTGGGGTGGGGGGGGTCAAGGTGGAATATATT
>NW_022605573.1:358582-360804 GCF_008692095.1 Etheostoma spectabile
CTGCAACCTTTGACTCCTCCATTAGTTCATTTTTGTAGCTTTAATGTCTTACTGCAGCAACTTTAACGAACCTCTCTGATGGTCCAGAAGTATTTGCCGGCGAGGTCTCTGGGGGAGGCGCAGGTCTCGAGGTCGTCCTCCCGGGTCAGTCGCCGCAGCCACACCAGCTCACAGTTACAGTGCAGGGGGTTCCCACCGAAACTCAAGACCAGCGCCAGCAGCGGGGAACCCTTCATCTTGGCGTAGACGGGGATCCGCAGGAACAACGGGTCCGGAGGGATCTTCTTCAGCTTGTTGGAGGTCATGTCTAGTCTGGAGATGGAGACAGAGACGCAGGGAGAGGGATCAGTCATTTCACTTTGAGCTTTATAGTAGACGGGGACGGGCAGAGTTTAGTTCTGGTACCCTGTTTGAAATGGATTTAACATTAACTCTCAACTGAGTGAAGTAATAATGATAGTTATAACATAAAGTAATAATTCAATCCACATAGCTCTAGGAAATAGGAAGAAAATGTCTCTCCATTCTGGCAAATTTGAGATTTACTCTGCAAGTCAGTATGACTAAAAGCCCATTCAAGCCCATTTACAATTTTTCCAAATCGAGGCACCAATCACAATCGTTGGCCGTCATGTAACAGCTGCTTGCCGTCGCTGCGCTCTCTTCAACGATTGTGATTGGTGCCGCTGTCGCTGCTACGTCCCCCGGATCCTTGGTCTGATTGGTTGAAGGACTATCCAATTGCGCCCAGAGACATTTGAGCGGTGCCCGTCGTTGGAAACGGGCTGTGAATGAAGCCCAGACCCCCTGTCAGTTACAACTGAGAAGGGTCTGGTGTCAACCAGGCTAAATGAATAGGCTGAAATAGGGTGCATATACTGTACATCATGGTAAAAAATCTGCTGTTAAATCAGACATCCAGCACCTCATAAAGCCAGATGGAACAATCCGCTTTGTTTTATATAAATTAGGCTCCTTCTGTAGATCGAATAGTCGACTATATGGAGTCACCCTCTACAAATATGTAACACAAATTGTCCACTAGTCGTAACTATTGGGCTGGTAGTAGTTATCGTCGCCCAGACCCCACATATTTCCTTAGATAAGGGATCTTCAACAGGGGGTCCGGGACCCCTAGAGGGTTCCTCAGAGTCAGTGCAGGGGGGCCTCCAAATTATTGTTAATTTATTTTTTCAATGAATCCTATTAATAGCAAATATAAATCCCCACTGAAGATATGCTTACTGGCCTATACTGTAGGTGAGGTAGTCACTAAGGTAGCCATCGAACGATACAGTTCATCCTAAGGATAAAATGTATAAAGTATGTATAAATATGTATAAAGGCTTGCACGTAATCGTAGGCCCAGTTTAATATGCAACTTCATTTTATACATGTAGTATGGGGTCCCTGCTCCATTTTTCTTTCAGTTAGAGGTTCCTTGGCTTAAAAGACCCCTTCCTTAGAGAGAGTAGACTGGAGCTGAAAGAATCCTAAATATCTACTGGAAATGTATGAATCTGAAAGTGTTTCCATGAGCTTCACATTTCCTTAAAAAAAAAAAAAAAAAAAAAAAAAGAAAATCCCTCAATCTGTCTCATTCTGGCTGCAGCTGAGGTACCTATGGTGAAGTTGAGGCATATTAAAGTAAATCAATTCAATAATTTCTTTACTTTACACTTAAAGCCCTCGGATCGGAGGTCCCCAGCTCTGCTCTCATGCTCGGAGCGGGATTATGAGGCAAGGCAGTTTTATTTCTAAAAACACATTTCAGCAACAAAGCAATTGAAAGTGCTTCACATAAAACAACTCTGCTGGGTGTTAAATAAAATGTATTAAATAAAATAAAAATCTGCCTGCTTCTAGGGGATTTTAACATAGGCGTGTGTATATGACGCCCCTTGTATTTTAACCCTTGTATGGTATCCAGGTCAAATTGACCGATTTCAAATTTTTAAGTTACATTTCTTCTACCTGAAAATCAACAGCCTTACCTTATTTCCTGTGATAAACATGTATTCCTGACTCAGAACATTATTCTGGATATGACACTTATGTTGTTTCCATAGTGGATTTTTAACATGAATTATAACCTTATGACAACAAACGAACCCCACTTCCATGTTTAATAGTGTTCTAGTAGAGACTGATGCATTCTCTAATCATGGATGTTATCTCAGCTGTTGGAAATTGAGATAAAGACAATATTTGTTAATAGATTA
>NW_022605573.1:360814-361218 GCF_008692095.1 Etheostoma spectabile
TCTTATTTCAGAATTGTTTTTAAAACCCCAAATAAGTCCCGGGTCAGTTTGACCCAAGGGACACAAGAGTGTCCCGAAGGTGAAGACAACACAAGAGTTAAGCAAAGTCTCTGTCTCCTGCTCAACATCAAAGATGTTCGTTCCCTTCTGAACGGCGATCTGACCGACATGTTGAAAATGAAATCTAATAAATGTGCAGCTAGAAGGGACAGGTTGAGGAAAAGTGGGACTCACACAACAAGCACAATACCAAACTAACATCTGAACAATGAGATGCCACAGTGGACACATATCCAGGTTGGGTTTCGTGACATTCAGCCACTGCACCATCTCGGGGAATTGTGTAGTGATAGGTTAAAACATTGGACCTGAAGACTCACTCGTAATAACAACAAACCCGGGAA
>NW_022605573.1:361228-366197 GCF_008692095.1 Etheostoma spectabile
CCCCAAATCCCTCCAGAAGTATTAGACAACAGCGATGACTTAACAAGAAGTTAATAGATGTTGAGAGCAGTGAGCGTGCTGAACTTTACAAAAACTCAATTATGTTATTTCATGGGCTGCAGCTTTGTACTGTGTGTGTGTTTGTGTGTATGTGTGTGTGTGTGTGTATAAAATGGTCACCTGTGCACACAGACAAACTCACAGTTCCACCAGCTGGTCGGTGTGTTTTGTGTCTCCGGGGCAAAAATAACCCATTACCGTCTTTTTAATAAATGCATGACTGTTTATCAAAAAAAGCTGGCTGCTGTTTTCTTTTTAAGACTGCTGTTCAGTGGGACGTAAATTGAAATTGATTACCGTTAATGGGGTTCAAATGTTATTTGGTGCCAGGAAAATTAAATTGCACACATGCATGCAACCACATATAATAACACAGACCAATGTTTGTTGGTTACAAAACACTTTCAATGGCCAAACCACGTAGAAGTGTTGTACAGGGCGGATGTCAGGCGGAGACAGGAAGTGTAAAAGGGGAAACAAGCAATGGTGTCGCAAGTTAAACAGCTATGGATTACAAATATGATGATTGTCAATTTAAAAGATATTGAAAAGAAGAAAGTCTCAGTTAGCCGTAGGTTTGTCATAGTGCCACTTAGTTTTGTGTGAAACTGCTCAGTGAACTACATCTCTCGTCTTACATAATGTACGTCACTTTGATGTCCACTTTCTCGCTAGCTAGGAACAGGCTCCAAACAAATCGATTCCTCTTTGCAGCTATAGCAGTGACTGATGTTTGGCCACGACGGGGCATAAAAACACAAAAAAGACACTGACAGAAGCCGACACAACCGCCGCCACATCAACAACCGCCTGATGAATGAAAGACCACCAACTTCTGAGAAAACAATATAATATCTGGCTCTTTAGCTGCTTGTGGTTCCACTTTCTTCCCTGGCTAGTTTGCCGGTCAGTGCCGGGCCTGGGCACGCAGCGTGCACTGGCTTCGTGAGCGCTGGTTTGAGGACAAACTGCCTACGTGGTTTTGGTGAAAGTGGCTGAGACTGCAGAGAGCGTGTGCTGTAAATCTAGAACTATGAGCGAAAAGAGGCTATAAACATCCATCAAGCGATAAAAACAGCTCTTGCTGTATTTTATATCAACGCCCTATGCACTCAACCAAACTGGGGAGAGAGTGTGTCTTGGTACAACAAGACCAAAGACACAGTGGGCAGACTTTCACTGAAAGACCTAAATGTGCTCCTGTACTGCAGTGTTTGCAGGCAGCACTTTGGAATCAGGGCTAATCATTAAAGAGCAATAATAAATATGCAAACAGAGATAACGCATTTCCTGCAGATAATGCGTGTGAATGCTTAGTAAACTAAATGCCAAAGCTAGTGTTGGAGCCATTACAACACATTGTTTTGTTTTGTGTATATACCACATTGGTGATGTTAATTAATCTGCAGTTTTATGTTTGGGCACTGGGTGGAGCATTGCCTGGGAGGCACACAGGTAATCAGCCTCAGGTACACAGGTGTGTGGAGAAACAGGGAAAGCATAAAAGCTTTTCACCTTGTCAGTCTTGTCATGGTTGAAATTGTCTGACAAGAAAAATGAAGGATAACCAGAAATTAAATGAAATGGACTTGTGCGACGGCGAGCAGGCCGTTAAGGAAGGTAAAATGGGTCACAGCACCGAAAGGCAGACAATGTGTGGACATTGATTATTGGGACGCAGAACACGAGTTCAAGTCATTTGTCCCCTGATCCCATCTCATTGGCCTAATGCAGGAGCTGATAAAAGACTACAGCCAGGCAGTGCCTTTCACTATTTGAGTATTCTACTGATTATTCTATTGTTCAATCAAGTAATCGGATAATAAATACCAAAAAATAAATATAAAAAAGGAGAAAGTAAATATATAAAAGGAGCAAATAAAGGTTTCTTATATGAACAACTCATTGGTTTCCTTTTCAGAAAGATCTATATTTCTTTGTTTTTTTCTTTCATTTTGTCGACTTACCGCTAAGTTAAACTGAGTTTCTCCACAGAGAATCATGCAAAAGCCCAATTATAAATCTTGTGTTTACCAGAGATATACGCGGAAGTTTCTAGGAAATAACATTCAGCGTGAAAAATGCATTCAAAAATGACCTGTCGACATAAATCTTAGTCTGAGACCCAAACTACAGACTAATTGTCTAAGAGGGGGAAGCCCTTTGATTTGTATTGCTTACATTGTGTATGTTATTATATATCATAACTAATGTAATTTAGTGCATTTAGGTACCATATTGCATTTAGTGTTTTAAAGAAAACATATTGTAACTGAAGGTGAAGCTGCTCCTCCTGGAGAAGTAGTCTCCTAGCTGCAGGGTGCGTTAATTCTCGTCTCATTTCTGGTCTAATAAACAGTGAATTCATCAAATTCAGTGCCCCATGTGGCTATTTTCCAAAAGCTACTGCAGCCGTCATTTTTCATGGGGAAGGACTTGTAGGGGCGGTCTACGGTAAGCTCGTTGTGCGACTGATAATCTCTGCATATAGTTATATGGATTAAACCAAGAAGCTGTTCTCATGAACCATACGTAGATATAGCTATGAAAAGTGAAGCGCTGTACTTTGTATGTTTTTTAAAACATATTCTCTGCTGTATGCTCCACATGGACTGCTGCTGTAAGCGAGTGCTGTGGACCACGTAGGGAGGGGGTCGGGGTGGACGGGGAGGTCATAAAACAGCAGTTTCAGGCCAGGAAGCAGAGCCCACTTCCCAGCTAAAACAAAAGACATTAACCCAGGAAATGCAGGTTTTTTTACAGGACTGAAACCACAATCTTTTCCCTAAAACATAACTTGTCCTTTTGGTGCCTTAACTCAACTGTCATCGCCGTATGATGCCCACTTTTTGTTGCCTAATCTCCACTGCCACGGCTTCTGAAATGACGGTTGTCTAGCGGCGACCTGTACCTGGCTTACACTCACCTTTTATCAGCTAAACTCAACTGCCAACGGTCGCTGAAACAACCCTAAGCTCACGGAGCTCTGTGGCCGGCGTCACGTGGCCAGGATTATAAATTCATGGGATATCAGACAAACCGGTGTGCATGAATTTTCGTAGAACATTGTACGAACCCATTCATGAGCAGGCGTTGAGTTTCCCGAGGAATCTTAGGCTACATTTACATTGCTACGTTTTGGTTTTGAAACAGACTTTTGAACCAAAAGCGATCTCCGTGCACACAAAGGTTTTTAGCAGCAATAGAAGAACTAATCTCAGTTCAAGACAACACGCCCAGGCCGCATATCTCACAAAGATTCTGGTATACTGGTCATAAACCGTAAGCAGTGTGTATACTCCGGCCACGGCTGCTAGTTGCCACTGTAACGTTAGTAGCTTTACTCTCAGAGAACGAGATGTCGTGACCAAAAAGACCCGACGAGGCAGAAAAACGTTCAGTGTCGGAGACTGAAACAACCCGACCAGATGTGTGTTTCCTAATGTCTCCAGCTTAGGGGGTCGTAAACAACGGGGCAGGGGGAATGAGAGGGGGAACACCAGAGCAGGGGGAATGCAATGGGAATGAGAAGGGGGAACACCAGAGAAGGGGGAACAACCAGAGCAGGGGAATGCAATGGGAATGAGAGGGGACCCACCAGAAGGGGGAATGGAGGGGAACACCAGAGCAGGGTGAATGCAATGGGAGGAGGAGAAACACCGAGCAGGGGAATGCAATGGAATGAGAAGGGAACACCCAAGAAGGGGGAATGAGAGGGGAAACAACAGAGCAGGGGGATGCAATGGGAATGAAATGGGGGACACCAGAGCAGGGGAATGAGAGGGAAACAACAGAGCAAGGGGAATGCAATGGGAATGAAAGGGGAACACCAGAGAGGGGAATGACGGGAAACACCAGAGCAGGGGGACAAGAGGGGAATGAGAGGGGGAAACGCCAGAGCAGGGGGAATGAGAGGTGTAAAGTTATCCCTTTTTTAACTAAAACGTAGCTATGTAAATAGCCTGAAAGAATTTGTCCATAATTGGAATGGAAATGATGTTAGTTATGCAGAGCTGCATGAAGTTGAACTTGAAAGTGAAAAAGAGAGCAGGAAAATGCAAAATACACCATATCTCTTTGGAATTCCATGAAAAGCTTAAGTGATGCTCCCCCCCCCCCCCCCCCCCCCTCGTTCTGCTGAACCCCCGCAGGCTGCTGCTGTAACGTGATCACATGATCCTGACCTGGCCAGCTTGTGCAGGTTGGAGAAGATTCCCTCGGGGACGTTCTCGATGAGGTTATGGTCGAGGCTGAGGGTGTTGACGCTGACCAGCAGGGCGATGGTGTCCCAGGGGATGTTCACCAGGTTGTTGTAGCTCAGATCCAAGTCCTCCAGAGTCTCCAGGAAGTCCTGTGTTGGGGGACAGAGACAGAGACTGTAAGCTTAATCAAAGACAAACGATCACTGTTTGTGCAGAGTTGCGTCTGCCACTTGTATTGCAAAAATCAGCATTCATTATTACCTACTTTAGAAACATAAAAGAGGAAAAGAGGGTTTATTCTAAAGGATGATTTATACTTTTGGGAAAATGCTGTGGCTACGTTCTTTTATTCATCATGTTGAATATTGAAATAAATACAAGACGGACCATTACAAAGGAATGACAGAGATTTTATGTGTTAGATGAAACACACTTTTTCTGGGATTTGGGGTGTTATTTTGTGTCTCTAGTGCTTCCACACGCGTACAAACTTAGAAAAGAAATATCCATGGTGTTTTGAGTGAGATCTGGTTTCTGAATGTCCTCTGATCCGGTTTCTGATTTTCCTCTGCCTTCAGTCTACGGGTGAGATGTTCAAAATCTGCACGGCTTTCTACGTCACTAGATGAGACGAGGTGGCTAACCGTGGCATGCAAGCGCTAGCATGCTAGCTTGTTCTTAATGGCAAAACACTGCTACAACACACA